>NC_081448.1:1213776-1239826 GCF_007210705.1 Tigriopus californicus
GGGGTCCAATAAAGCCACGGCATGATGATAACGGGTAGATTCAAATGTTATGCGGGCCGTCGAAAAGGTGGAATCACATTGGAGGAACCAGAGCTTGGGATCGAATGGCGTGAAGCGTGGGAGTTTGACGCTCACATGCTGAATGGAAGGTTTTGGAATTGGGCCGGGTTGGGGGTCGGTAGTAGCCATGAGTATGAGAAATGAGGAGGTCAAGACGCAAGGAAGACGATAGGCACGTTCGGAGTCACCAGTTTGGAGTGATCTTGCGGAT
Source organism: Tigriopus californicus (assembly GCF_007210705.1). Classification (NCBI taxonomy): domain Eukaryota; kingdom Metazoa; phylum Arthropoda; class Copepoda; order Harpacticoida; family Harpacticidae; genus Tigriopus; species Tigriopus californicus. Next base: position 1,214,048 of record NC_081448.1, read on the forward strand.
GTATCCGGATTAGGTTCGGGGAATGAAGATCAGCGGTGTTCAGACATCAGTTGGTTGTATTTCGTGTGGTTGCGAGAGTCGGTACAGGATATGGCAAGTGTGCCCATTCATGTGGTCCTACAATCTCAACGATCCTTAAACGATGTCATTCGGTACTCGAAAGAACTATCAAACACTTAAGTCAAATTCTTTCGGAGTCACTTCCGAAACTTTGGAGACCGTAATGAAAGGGAGCGAGTTCAAAGGCTCAACTTCAAGTTATTTTTATTGCTTCTGGTAATAACGTGACCTAATGATTTAATGATAGTTATTTGAAGGTTCGGCTTTCATATTCTCATATAGATATATCCCAACAAATAAACAAATGAGACTGATGACGATGAAGATGTTGAATTCAAACTTGTCAGGAAATAAATAGGCGCAAACGATTGCTGTTAAAACATTGGCTACAGACCCCGAATACTCCTTAACGATATTGTCCAAATATTTCAGGATTGAAGCGACTACCAATCCGCCAATTGAACTGACAAGAAGGGCCACCAAGAAAAACGAGAAGACTGCTCCCGACATCCCTGAAAAGAAAAACAAGGTCGAATATTTATTCAACTTTCTCATGACAGGGAGTAATGCTTGTGAGATCTAGCAACGATAGCTCAACTTATAAGCCAACTTCTATTGTATTACGTCCTTGGTACTCAAAAAGAAAATGGCAAGCCTATTAAAACGCTTAAAATTAAGAAGCAAATCACATCATCAAAGTCAGAGTAATAGTTTTCAATTAACCAGCTATGTAAGTGACATGAACAAATTCTCCGTATCGGCGGAGTCAATAATTTCTCCATTGCATCTTCGATGCTCAAACAGAAAATTTTAACCCTAATAAAATGGTTACCTAAACATGGAGTACAATGAAATATCGTTATAAAACATATTTTTGGAACAATCCTGGTTTAAGCATCATTTTATTGAAACCTCTTTTTTGTCATGAATCACTTTGGTTGTTGTAAGAACAAATCTATGAAGCAGCATCTAGTTAAAGGAAGGTTTTTTGGGCAAATTTATCGGATTTTCTCTACAAATCTCTGCTACGCGCACCAAAAAGTAAAATAATCTAACATTTGAGATGCCGAGTTTCCTTCGGAGATTAAATCAAGAAAGCTGCTTGAAGAATCGTATATTTAAATAGATTGAAAAACATTTTTTGGCCAATCAGGCCAAACAATACAAAGTGCATATTTCTTCGCTTCATTTTAGGATGCATATGCATGAGGGTTAATATTGTTTATTACCAGACCTGTGTTGTAATTGTAATTACAATTGCTTAAATTGCAATCAAATCATGTACTGCTATTTTAATTAACTACATTTGAGTATGTGTAATTAATTACATTTGAACTCAGAGTATGTGTAATTAATTACATTTGAACTCAGAGTATGTGTAATTAATTACATTTGGTCTCAGAGTATTTGTATTTAATTACATTTGAACTCAGAGTATTGGTAAATAATGAGATATGATTTCGAAACTTCAATGAGCATATCCAGTTGATAGTTGGTAAAGCTTTTTTTTTTTATATAGCATCACAATGCTAACTCTGTACAAGTCGATTGTCCAGCCACATCTTGAATATGCTTCACCCATTTGGGCTCCAATGAGTTCAGCAGGTTTACAAAAGGTCCAAATATGTTTCACTAGGAACATCACAGGATTGAGAGAGCTCTCGTATTGGGCGAGACTAGAAAAGTTGGGACTGCACAGTGTTCAGAGAGGGTACGAAAGGCATCTAAGGACTGTGAATCATCAAAGGCATCCATGAGCTTTTTCCCAACCCAAGATTTAGAGTCAATGCTAGTGACCGCAGAGGCTTAATGTGCGTTTTGAGAGCACCATTAAGCCCTCAAGAATCCATGGTAGTTGGAACTTGCTTGGGCTCCTTCATTGTTAAGTTTGCTTCCTTCTGGTATTCGTAGGGAATACGCATACCTTGTTAGTATAGTGTAGTAGTACAGAGTCGGGCAGAAGTATCCGGACAAAATTTTAAACATGTACAACATCATAAAGATCCAATTCTGTGAAGTAGTTTATTAAACAGAAAATAATTTGGTGTCATTGTAGAATAAGTTTACTCAATATGGCCACCATCAGCCTTGATGACGGACTCTATGCGTCTGTTAAAGGCGGAGCATGCCTTGGTGACCTCAGCCGTGGTGAAGGTGGCCATGTTCCTTTTCACAGAGGGCTTCAGGCTGCTGATGCTGTTGTGAGGGTGTTGGTTGACCATTCTCCTCAGCTCAGTCCACAACTAATAGTCACATGGGTTGAGGTCTGGGCTGTTGGAAGGCAATTCATGGGGCCTGACCACCACATCAAAGTTGTTGATGAGGAAATCAATGCTCTTCTTGGAGATGTGGGCGGGAACACTGTCCTGGATCCACATGAATTTGGTGTAGGGAGGGTAAGTGGAGGTCAGCCAAGGCATGACAACCTTCTTCAGGAGGTCCAGGTAGATGTCAGTCTTGACCTTGAGGCCAGTCTGAAAGATGTGGGCGGGCATGATCTTGCCATCANAATCAATGCTCTTCTTGGAGATGTGGGCGGGGACACTGTCCTGGATCCACATGAATTTGGTGTAGGGAGGGTAAGTGGAGGTCAGCCAAGGCATGACAACTTCCTTCAGGAGGTCCAGGTAGATGCCAGTGTTGACCTTGAGGCAGGCCGGAAAGATGTGAGCAAGCATGATCTTGCCATCGCTGGTAATGAGGCCAAAGACCATGATCTTGGCGGGGAACTTGGTCTTCATCACGGGTGAGCATCCTTGAACTTCGTAGCCACATCAATGACTTGCAATCGGTTCTCAGGGTAAAATTGGGCCCAAGGAGCCAATGTCTCCATCTGTGCAAAGCAAAAATCACGCAACTGCTTCCTTTTCTCTAGCAGGTCATCTTTCCTCCGTTTCGGTTTAACCATGCGAGATGGCCTCAACTAAGTTCCTACTCTGTTCCAGCGTGGCACCCACATCCACGTCAGAAGCATAACAAGTGACCACAAAGGCCCGCACAGGAGCCGTAGTGAGTTTCTTTTTCAGAGTTAGGAAGCTAGTCTCCATTTCTTGCGTCCAGCCAAAATCTCCCCCCGACTTGCGGAGTTGGCGTTGTAATGGCATGCAATAGCAATTAGTCCGTAATACTTTTTGTCGGTTTTGTCGGTAATATCCGTACATACCCAGAAATCGCTTCAACTCCTTCTTGTCCTTTGGTCGAAGGAAAACACTGAACGCTGTCAATTTGTTTGGATTGGGCTTCATGCCTTCCTCACTCACGACATAGCCCAAGAAGTTAACGATGGATCTGAAGAAGAAGCATTTAGACATTTTCAGTTCTTGATTCTCCAGTTCAGTTCTCAGATTCTTGATTTAAAGAGTTGCAAGACTGATCCAAATGATAGGCATCATCTTCAAGGGAGTCCGAAAAAATGATCACATCATCAACAAATGCTCGGGCGAAGGGCATATCCACCAGCATCTCCTTAATTATTCTACTCCAAGTTGCAGGCGCGTTCCTCAATCCGAAGCACATTACTTTGAATTCGTAAAGATGATCCTTAAACGAGAAGGCAGTTTTACAGCAGTCTTCTGGCCTCAATCTCACTTGATAGAATGCTTGGTCGAAATCCAGTACCGAAAAAACTCGACCTTTCACTTCTTTGATGAGATCTTCCACTATTGGCACCGGAAACCGATCAGGCAATGTCACTGCATTGACTTTCCTCATGTCCACCACAATACGACCGTCCTCTGACCCCTTTTTCTTGATGACAATCATGGGACTAGACCAGGGAGAGTGATTGCGTTGAATGCATCCTTATCTCGGCCTTGTTTCGGTAAACCTCAGGTATTTCATAGGGTCTCTGCCAAATGGGTGGACCTGTCGTATGAATGGCGTGCTCCCCAATTGTGACTCTTCGAAAATTTCGAAATGATCTTGGAGGATTTGTTTTAAGCCTACAGTTTCTGGCCCTGACCTTTCTTCTAAGGGGCACTCCTCCAACGAATTTTGTGTTTTCATTAGCACCTCGGCACTCGCGATCCTCATGAAATTTTCAGTGTCATCTTGTAAATCATCAACTTCCATTATTGCGTTAAAGAGCGCTTTCTTGCCAGGTGCTACTGAGGGATTGGTTACCACCATGTTCCCTTGCAAAAAGTTACCCTTGTGATGCAAGTCTGTCTTCACGGTATCCAAGGGAAGCATGATTCCACCTTGAACAGTTAAGCGTTTCTTTGGAAGGTCTAGAATTCCTTCCTTTTGCGACAAGAAGTCTATTCCAAGTATTCCCGAGTTGGAACCAATCTTAGGAATACAAACACATGATCCACACGGGTTTCCTTCGCATTGGTGTCTTGCATGGTGAATGAAATTGTCTTGTGGCCCAACAAGGGGATAATAGTTCCTCCACGGCCAATGACCGCCATGAATTTGTTGTCGTTGGTTTCACGTTTCCATCTGCGTATCGCTCTGGTAGCATGGAAGTGCATGCTCCAGGATCGACCAGCCAGAGGTCCTTTCCTTTGTTCGTGTGAACCATGTCTAAACCTTCAGGAACAGTCTTCCTGCCAATCCATAAGGGTCCAAGGCAGCAACGGGTTGGTGGTGGGCTTGTCCACGATCCTTCTCTTTGGGACACATGACCCACTCCTTGACACAGGAAACATACCAATGTTTTTTTTCTGGGAGGAATCGTTCCTACCATAGTTTCCATCAATGTTTCTTCTCCCATAACTATCCTGGTTCTTCAATTTGTCCTTGGTATCCTTGTTGAGAGTTTTCTCAACCTGCTCAGTCATCATTGCGGCCTCTGCCGCCTCTCCCAACTTCTTGGACCTCTATTTAAAACTGTAGTCATGAGAGTTGTTGGTAGACCCCCTCCCTCAATTGGAGGAATTTTTGGACCTCCGCTTCCCGATAGGTCTCTTCTTGCCTGGCACCCAAGATCCTCTTCAAGGCCACCCAGCTCCGTTTGGCACCGTCCTCACACTCATCGAGCACTTTAGAGCCTACCTCGAGGAGAGCAACAAACATTTTCGCTGTCTCAAGATTCTCCCAATCATTGTCCTCAGACACACGATCGAAGTAAGCAACATAGTCCACTATCGTATCGCTTCTGGTCTTGGGAATTGGGGCAATGACAACCATTATCCACGGGACCGCGGCTCTTGGAATCTACACCTAGGGGTAACCTCTGTTGAAGGTATCCCACCGCTGCCACCAAATGTTAGGTTCAATTCCTTTATTGTCGATGACCCGTTAAATAAATGAAATACATAGCATGTCAATCTTTACATTTGTCTTTTCATCTGCGTTCCTGTAATTAGCGTTCGGTTCTCAAACTTACAGTTTTTCGTACAGCAAAAATGAACGTGTAATTGAAAGTAATTGAATTACAACATTAACACTAAGTTTCAAAATAAAGATTAATTAATTGCATTTAAAGCCATATTTTTATATATGTTATTAATTACATTTAGAAAGTTATTGACACAGGTCTGCTTATTGCACGCATTAGAATCATCAGCCATTGCTGCAGTATCGGAATCCACCACAAAAAGCAAAGCTCGGTAGTAGAAACAACAAAGATATCAGAATATGTTTTGGTTTTTTACATTCCTATATCCGGATCTCTAATTTTTTAATAATAGGGGTGCTAGGGCCGGAGAGATGAGCCTCGCCCGGCAAGCAAAGCAGCCATCCCATTGTCCTTGTAGACCCGATAGGCAATGTCATAGTTCGAATCAGATTGGTTCTCCGGGACCTCTCTCATGCACCCCTTCATTGTACAAACAATTTGGCTTTAGCGTCTAGTTAGCTATTTCTATCAAAATTGAATGAAACATTTGATTTACAAACAAAGCAAGTAACACGAGTAAATTGGACTAATGGAGGACAATGAAAAAGTATCCTCGTCAAAAATAACTTACTTTCTACATCTCTTAAGTACTGGCTAATTCCATAATATGGATTGGGTATTATATGGACGACAATGGAGATGATGATGCCGTAGGAATATAACCAGAATTGTTGGTCCAAGAAAGATTCTCCCTTGATTCCTCCTCCAGACTTGAAAAGTGACTCGGTGTACACGGCAGCACAAACTGGAATAAAGAAACAAATAATACGGTACATTACTGAAAATCCTAAAAATGTAATTAGAAATGGGTCTTAAACCTATTGGACAGACTTTTTATGTACCTGAATTTGTCGAGGCAATCATCGCCAAGCCAATGGCCAAGAGTGGTACTGAGTTCACCACCAGCGATTTTCCCAAAATATCCGGGATTTTGGCAATGACAATGCTCATCACAATCAGCAGCGCACCGATAAATTGCCAAGATGTAAGAGGTCGTTTCAAGAAGAACTTATGGTAAAAACCATTGGTCAATTAAACTGTTCGAAGTTGTTTGGCTTGCTCAATATGCTTACTTTGTAGATGGAGGCAGTAATCGCCGTACGCATGGAACAAAGGATCAGCCAGATCGGCGGAGGTACCATGGTCAATCCGAAGAAATAAATATTGTTGTTCAAAGCGTACAGCATGCCCGGAAGCAAGAATCGCAGCGAGGATTTCAAGGACGTGATACTCAACGATGGAATGGACCCTGGAAAATAGAACGCGTGTGCAAGTCACGGCAAGTAAAGCTTCCTTATGATGGGCTCATACCTTTTGCTCTGATGATTGTGACCAATAATTTTATCACTTCCACGAGAACAACAATGGCAGTTTGGGGCAGGGGGTAGATGCCCTCATTGTAGTATTTGATGCTGTAATTGCTAACTTGTTTTGCTATTTCGCAAAAGATCTGGCAGAACACAATCCCGATCGTAAGTAAGGTCAATCGCTTCATAGGCTGCCTTGACATAGATTGCATCACCCCTTTAACGTCATTTTGTACATTAGGTAATAATGGGTCGCTGTAAAGAAAATAAGAGAATAGAGTTGTTTCCATAATTGCCAATAAATATTTTGCTTATTGCAACGAATCTCTTCTAATGAAAAGCTGACGTGAATTATTCGCAAAAGTCATCATGGTTCAAAGAAAGCTTCCTTATCTTCCGTTTTATTTCTCTTTCTACGCTCCACTTTGTGCCTTCGAAGCAAAGAGTAAGTGCTCAGTTCCCTTATTGTTTACAAAACCTAGAATGGGTGGTTTTTTATCTTAGTTTCGTTGGTATTTACAATTAATTTGAAATTGTTCGATGCCACATCATACTTGAACAATAACAAATGAAAAGGTGATATTTTTGCGGACTCCCTTACCGCTACTGGGAATGGGGTCCCAATCAATTATAAGGGTAACTTTCGGCACCAAAGCTTGAACCCACGACACCTGGGCAGAAGGCTTTTGTTATATTAGCGCAGCAATACCTGCTTTTGGTTTCCATTGGGACTTTTAATGCATCTTTTTATGGCACGAGATCAATTAACTTGTTTAAATGCAATACAGGCATTAGTATGAGAATATTCATTTGTTGATAGAATTAATGTTTAAACGAGATTAGTTTCAAGACACAAATATCTCCTAATTGAAAGAGGATTCTAATGCACCTCATTACCGACTATATTTTCATGGTATTTGCAACTTCAAAGGGGACATATGTAATTCAATCGGATTTCAGAGGTTTTAATACAGACTTTAGAGTAACTAACTATGAACTTCTTGCTTGATACCTTGCATGTGAATTCTTTCACTACATACATATTATTAACACAATACTGGGATTGTCCTACTCCTCCTTTAAAGTTCAACTTTAATCTCCTTCAAATCTGACCAGACCAATAAATGGATCACATTAAGCCTTTTAACTGGAGACCCATCGTGTCAAGGTCAAACACGGTAAACAACTCAGAATTTAGAATTTGGAAAACTAAGTAAACCCGACTTACAGTTTTTATGTTTCCTCCCCATATTTGAACCTTGATTCCTTCCAACACATGAAATCATGTTCCAAAAGTATGACAATTTTAGGCCCATGAAAACAACACTAATATTCCTTACTCTTATCAATCCATGTCATTCAATACTCAGTGTGGCCTACAATCAACTCAACCACTAACCTGACTCCGTTTGTCGCCATTGATAACTTGGTCATGTTTTCACCTACATGACAGCAGTCGCTTTAAATGGGCAATAACAATCCCAGAAACATTCCAAATCCGAAAGTTTTTCTGTCACACTTCATTTCAGACTTGATGAGCCCTCCACAAACACATGGCAAAACGAAGAGTACTTTCCGACAAACACTCACTCGATCATGTTTCGAATCTTTCTTTAAACCTCTTGGGATGCAAACTGGTTTTCATTTTTGAAACATGCATAGGCACACACAGGGAAGATAAAATGCATGGGCAAATTAGATCGCACCACGATCGGTGCAAAAGCTACACCATCGCCAAGAGGATTCATTTTCTGCACAACATGCAATTTACTGGTGCCACGTATGAAGAAGTCATTCTCAAAGTGGATAGAAATGGGAATTAACTACTATTTCCTCATTGTCAGTATTGTAGTTTTTTTTATTATCGAGGACTTCTTTTCTACTACAGGAAATGGAATCCTAAGCGTTCAACATGAAAAACTGATCGTTCTTCTCTAACATTATTTTCAAATAATATCCCATCCAAGAACGAATTAGTGTATAATATTTGAGGAAAAACAATTGAAAAATGAATGAGCACAAGAAAGAAGAGAGGAGGACTTCATTGTTCGAAGTAACCGGGATTCTTGAGGCATTGAGGATGCTCTCAAAACACATGTTCATCCACTACGGTCACAATACACACTTGAGCCCTAAAGCTGGCTTAGGAGAAAGCTAATGGATGTTAATGAAGATGTACAATATCAGATACCTTTCGCACCCTCTTAGAATACTGTACTGTCCCAACCTTATTAGTCTCTGCTGTCCCTTTCAATATGGGAACGCTTTCAGTCCTTCTATGTTCCTCGTAGAACATCTTTGGACTTGTTCGCCCATTTGAGCTCTAATAAGCCAGAGGATATTAGGGCTAGAAGATATCATCAGTTCGAAGCATAGTCACGATGTGGCTGAGCAATGGACTACTTCTGGCCTGTTTTCTAAAAGGCCATAATCTTCTTGGTAACGGCCTTGGCAAAGGCAAGACAGACAACATCGACTAGAGCTCCGTTTTCGAGAAAACATGAACGAGAAACCACAATAAATAGTGCAAATCTGAACCGAGAAACTTTCCCCAGAAACAATTTTCTCGAGACTTTCTCTAACTTAAGTGAAGTCTGTAAAATGTGTTAAACAATATATCTAAGACCGTTTAACCTGACTTTCAGCAAAATTATCAGGTAATTTTCGAGAATAGATAGTACAAAGGCCCCCTAGGCACCTCGGTGACCCCTATCTAAGCGGTTTTTGTATTGGAAATTACGGCTGCTACAATTTTTTTTAAATGGCCTACTGCAAATAATTGCCTTGCAGCCTTGCTCTTTCAACAATTCATCGAAACGTTTGTATGTTCGATAAGCATGAAAACCTACAACTCATAGATGACGATTTGACATCAATGCCTTACGATCCAGTGACAAGTGCTGCATGAAGTGACGTGTTAGGCCAAAACAAGCTGCATATTGAAAGCATTGAGCTTGAACACCTTTTAAAGAGTGTTCCCTATTCAACATCTATCTGAGCTTGGTGATCAAAATGGGACTGTTAAGATTCTACTTACAGATATCGCCGTGGGAACATTAATTCTTTTTTTGGATGTTGGCTGCAACCAAAATGATAAGATACTCCACACTAGATTTAGATTACAAGTGATACGAAATGATAATTTCTAGCCTAATGAATCAACAAGTGGTTAAAGCTTGTGTCCCTAATTACCAATATCCCATTTGGACAAGCCTTGCTCGCTACAAAATTTTGTTGACATTGTGCAACCATAATCTGGCAATTAGATTTCTTTAGTATGGTTGTCAACTTAAAGCGCATTCATGCTCACTTCTTCCGTTCTATATTTGCACTGGAGAAAATAAGTGACAAAGTCTGACTCTTTGGCCAAGAGTACCTTTGAGCACAATTTTGTGGCTAGATGGTTCATTTTACCTGTCTTCCATGGGAACCAGATCCTCCTCCGCAGATTTCTTTTGTTCCATGTTAAGTCCTTGTCGCTTCCTTACTTTTGCATTGCGGTTTTCCACATCGGTTCTCCTTAAACAAGTGAAGCCAGAATCTATTACTTTGAAGACTAGGTAGGGTCTAGGCTTTCGCATCCGGATTTGACAACTTGCAGTAGTTAATCTTTATCGTTTGCAGATAACTCACTTTTTTAAATCAAGCTTTGTGTCCTCCTCGGATGACGAATGTGTCGGAGTTCTGCGGTGCATTTGTGACTGATTTTAACGCAGGTCCCACAAAGAGATCTTGGGAGTTTGTCTGAATAGGAGAACATATGTGGCATTTGTTTTTAAGGTATTCATCCTAGATTTTGTGAGAGATAAAGCTATTGATAACAAAATTTACCCCTAAAGAAAGATGTGTCAAAAGCAAGCTAGCGTATGGAACACGTGTAAGCTAAGATATATGATCACTGGACTCCCACCAAAAAATGTTGTTCGGATGTCGAGCAGAAATTCGGGAGGCGGTTTTCTTCCCATTTGACGCAAAAAAATAAGAGCCCAATTTCTATTTTTTTTCATTTTTAAGCCATTTTTTCACTTTTACGACTCTTTTCCACTTTTACAACTCTTTTCCGACACTTTTTCCAACTAGTTTTCACATTTTAGGCATTTTTTCCCCAATTAAAAACGTGTTCCAATGGCAAACATTACAAGAAAAAATTGTCAATTTCTTGTAAAGGAAACAAACAAACTCAATGGATCACCGAGTAAATGCAGTTGTGTGCCCAAATTTCATAAAAAGATGTAGGAATGAGGCTAAAAGGGGCTAAAAATGACCTTTCTCTCAATGTAAAACCATCTTTGTACATTATTACCACTTTTTTGGGCATTTTGACAGAGTTTTTTTCTATTTTTACAACTACAAGAAAGATTATTTTGGTCAAAAAAAAATTTTCTATTTCGGGGGGAGGGGGGTCTAGCAATGAGTAATGATCACTGCACTCAGACAAAAAATAAAATGTTGCTCGTGGGACGGGCAGAAACACGAGAGAGTTTAACAAACCAGTCTCCGTCACGATGCCTCACTTCAGCTTTTTCGCACATCTTAACCGTCAAACTTCCTCAATTTCTGTTTGACAGGAAAATAACATATTTTGTCGGAGCCTCATGATCACTAAAATTCGTCAGGAAATGACATCAAAATGAATCGAAATGGGCGAAGTAGGCCAAGCATTAACCAAGTGCAACTGAACATAAACCTAGGAAGTATATATATCCTCAAAGACACGCCATTATTTCATAGAGGGATAATCTCTTCATCCAAGCATCAACGGCAAGCTGACCAAAAAAAGAATGTCACTTCGAGATTTTGAATGGTCATGTTTAAAGTCACTAATGGCAAATTGTCACATGAATTATTTTCAGCCAACACAGGGACAGGAGCTGAGCCTTGAGAGATCTACATAACGAGCTTTAGCTCTATAGGGTGGCCAGAAAACCGGCAATAACTCAATTTGGTGTCTAATGACAGAGTTCGATAGCAATGGCAATTTCATGTGAAAAAGGGAATTATATATTTGCCAAACATCCGTAGAAGAGGTCCTGAGCCTATCGTGGCTTTCATTTGCAACCACCACAACCTCAAAACTCAGCAAGCTACGCTATTATCACCAGTCAGAACTTAGTTTTGTCCTTTTGAAAGGTAATAATAAAAAAGCTAAATTGAACAGAAGTGAAAAAAGTCAATGCAAAGTGCAAATAATATAACTACATTGAAGCACGAGAAGAAAAATGCATTTGTATAGGTTGAACGGCTGAAATGAACACAAACCAAGGTTATCATGAAGACGAACTACTACTACACATTTGTGGACGTCAAGAGGAAAATTCCTTTTTGCGCTGGAGTTGCCGCTTGCGTAAGAAAGCAAAACGAAGAGACTAAGTTAAGATAAAATAAATAAAAAAAATATCCAATGGAATTTGTGGTTCCATTGATACGACGCATGGTTTCATTCAGAAGGTAACTAACATTACTAGCATATCATATCCCACACGAACTATCCATTTCAATATTTTGGGTGTTTTAATGCTGCAAATTCGTGCGGACACTTGCTTATCATTGTCAACGAATTGGACTTTGCAACGGATTTCTGTATCACAATTGAGATCAACATCGCCTCATTCAGAATTGTTTGATCATTTTGAATTGCAAGTATGAATTGGAAGCAAAACATCGCATGTTGGGATCTTTCAGAGTATTTTAGTTGAAGAAAGGCTTTCTATCCTATAATGTCGGTCTGTGGTAGGACGAGGCATTCGACTTCCAACTTCTTGCCGGACTCAAGTGCGACCAAGGCCTTGGAAGTGGCAAGAATCAACGCATCGTCAACAATGCAAATGTGTCCCTTATTTTTAATGTGTAAAAAAATATATCCAATGATTGAGCTGTGACTTTACAATGGGTTACTGTCAGGGTGGGCAATTTTGAGAATTAGCGTGACTTTTGGACACCAAGTGGACAAAAGTGTCCAAAAGTGTCCAAAAGTGGACAGATGGACAAAAGTGTCCAAAAGTGTCCAAAAGTGGACAAAAGTGGACAAAAGTGAACAAAAGTGGGCAGAATGTGTCCAAAATTAAGTACAATTGTGCAAAAGGGATTGACAAGCAAACACTTTTAAACCCTAAATCATGTTATTTCTTTACCAAATCTAGATGTGAACCAGCAAATAGAATCAGTAATCAATAAATCTAAGCTTTCTTCAAACACATAAATATGAAGTAACAACTAGCGTTTTCACTAACGTTTTTAATTTCCAAGATATACACTTAACGAAATTCGTTATCTTGATACAATACAGCTTTATAAAGTCAAAACAAATATCTTTAATATATTTTGAATGTTAATAAGTCAAAGTCACACTATAATCAGGGCATTTGTGGCTGGGTAATTTTAACTAAGATTTAAAAAAATAATTTTAAAAAAGCTTAGGAGCTGAATATCAAATATCCAATAATACTTCTCATATTTGTAATATACATAACATATTTATAGGAGTGCATGAATTACACTTTATAATACATCTAAAAACTAAGATATAGGTTTCTTAAGAAACATTGGAATCTCATTTCCTGACATCAAGCGCATCTTTAAAAGTTAAAAATATGCCTAACAATGTCTCAATTAACTTACTTATGGAAGAAAAACCATAAGTATAGGAAATATGTCATTATTAGATTTTAGCAATTCGTAAGAAATTCAATTTTTAATATTAGTACTTTTTAAGAAGAAATCCTAAATGACTGATGATTTTAAGTAAAACATTTTTGCAAAAGTTAATAATGTTGAATAAATGAAGCCAGATAACCAGAAAATAATGTTTAGCATTTCAGTTTTTAATCCTTGCAACAGCTGCATTCTACTAGAGGGAGACTTTGTTCCCTGCTTGCTTTCTAATCTAACGTAAGAAAAGAGAGTTAAGAACCTGTCTTTCAAATACCTTTTTTGGGTATGTTAGAGGTATATGGCAAAGGTTTTAAAGACTTGTCTTGCTCTTGGAACTATCAATGAGCAATTTTTGAAGTAGAGGATAGGTTTCATACAGAATATCCTTATATTTTGTAGTTTTAAAGGTTCGTATTTTTGGACACTTTTGGACACTTTTGGACACTTTTGTCCACTTTTGTCCACCCTTATTTTTGGACACTTTTGGACACTTTTGGACAGGGGTGGACAAAAGTGGACAAAAATGAAATGCCCACCTGGTTACGACGTGTCTCACTTAAGATTTTTTGTCTGAAGCAGGTTCTAGACTCTCACTTGTTGTTTCATTTAATTTACGACAAATGTCATTTTTTAAACCTTTCCACAAAAGGGTGTCGCGTAAAACCATGCAGCTAGCCCTCTACATGCAGCTGTGTTTCCCTACGCACTCAAGGAACATTGAAAAGGACAAAGAGTTATTGGATTCAGCAAAGGAATTCATACTCAAAAAAAGGAAAACCTTTTCGGTCCGGCTCAAAGTATTATCTGTTGCTTGAGTGGCAGCCAAAGTGACTACTAATATTCGAGCACCGTTGGATAATCTAAAGATATATTCTCTTCAAAGTTGTTTTACTTACGACTATAAGGACGTTTGAGATATCTTTCACACTGATGATGAGGACGGGCTCTATAAGCAGATTGCCGCTCCGCTGATCATTTGTTCTCGTCACTGTGAACGGCCACAATTAACTTCATCGTCAAAAGTCAACATCAACAGTATCAGTACCAGCAACACATTCATAAGGGGAGATTGAGAAGAACCAACATTTCATCAATTTTAACTGCAGAATATCCGTATTTTCATATCTTTGATAAGTTCCAAGTGGTCAAAACGGAAAATATAGTCAATTATTTATTTAAGAGTTAAGACACACAAAGTGTGAATTCAGGGTGATAGTTTGGCAGGGCGACCAGCCAAATTCGATGTTAGACAACTGTTTACATTGCATTTACTCTAACAAAAGTGCAACTTCAAATTATGTCTTACCGAAGAGTTGTTTGAACTGTACAATGTAGTTTGCACGAGATTTCATGTGTCCAGTTAATGGAGAAGAAGTATATTACACACATTTGCAAATCAGCAATACGGTCACCATGAAAGCATTGGTCTGCATTCATTCACCTGTTGTCCCGGATGGCTCACCAATATTTTCTTCGTTTTTTCAACTCCTATGTTGGGGGGGATACAATTTAGTCAATTGCGTCATTATCGTCTCGGGAGCATCACAAAATCAAACCAAATTTAGTACTGCTTTTGTCAATATATTGCCCAAAGTTAGCCTCAATTTGTACATAACCATCATGTCAATGTCTTTGTTTAGAAAACGAAAGTGATATTTTTGTGGCAAAAAAGGGATTTTTCAGATTCAGAATAGCAACTAGTTTTTAAAAGGGATTGTGATGGGAAGGTCTCTTACCAATCAAAACCAACCTTTACATTTAAACATGAACTAAAATGGTTCAATAGTCATTTTCACATGCCTTTTCGAGTTCAAGTTAGGTTTAGCTTTGAAGATCTCCAAAACCACCAGTTAGATAGATAGATTTATTTCAGGAACACTTTGATCATGATTAAATAATGTCGGCATTTCATCTTTGAGTTAGCATCTTGATACATCAAAAATTTCATGAGCATGTAATTCCTCAGGTTCTGGGTAAGCAAAAGCTTGTTTTCACCAGTTGGGTGCGATTTCAGAAAAAATGCTCGCCGACAGGCGGTTTGGGTGGGAAAATTCTGATTTTTCTTTAGGAATCATGTTGATACCAAGTGAGCTTAGGTGAGAGGTGAAAAATGTGGGTATTCCAGCTTCCAATTTTTTGAAACAGCCTTATGTTTAAGTGCCCAAGTTGCACGTACGGCCGGTTCGGATGTACGGTACAGCAGGTGTGGGTATTCCAGCTTCCAATTTTTTGAAACAGCCTTATGTTTAAGTGCCCAAGTTGCACGATTTTGCGGTTATCACCATTGGAAAGCTGAATATCAGGGCCTTCCGAAGATATGCGTGGTTTTTATGGCTATTTTTGTCAAACCTAGAATGGCCTGTGTAACAATACGTTTTTTATTCTTTAAAGTCCTATGTTGCGTGAATATATTTGAGCCAGTTGCGTAGCTGCTAGTATTTCGGATTTAACTGAGTGTCCAAAAACATCCCTAACAAACCAAAATTGAGTAATTGGCACAAACACAGATAACTTCTCGTGCCAATACATTACTCAAAATTATCTTCAATTTTTGACAACCAATCACGCCAGTATCTTTACTTACAAAACCATCAACTTAATTGGCCAAGGAAGCCCTCGTAGCAACGTTGACCATAAGAACAGGGCATATCCTGAGAACAAACAATACTTGAAGCAAGTTAAAGGCCCAAAGTCAACTATCAATCAATATTTCTTTACTTGCCTTGATTCAAAACCTTCGTATTGATAAGAGGTTTTCACAATGGTTTTTTTGCTTTTGGCGAGACCTTTTTGTTGTTCAGTCCACTCTGTGTACGAGCTAAGGAAAGCAGGGATGATAGGAAAGTAACGTCTTCAAAACTGAGAGATGATTAAAGATCGAAGGAGGTTAAAACTAAATGAATGCACTCTCAACAATAGTAGTTACGTCATCTTCCTTTCTTGCTTCAATATCCCAATTGCAGTGTAGTTTTGAACCTTCAATTCCGTTCAAAAACAATGAGTTTACATAAATATTCTGAACAGAAAGATGTGTCATCTCGATGCTAGCGATATATCCAATGCGCATGTGAAACGATGAACCCTAAACAACCTCAAGAATCAGTATTTCTCCTTCAAACTAATGGTGCGTCTACACGGCAAATAATTCGGCAAAAAATTAGCCATTTCACAAATATTGTTTGCCATTTCACAAGCATTATTGGCCATTTCACAAACATTTCTACATTTGAACATGTTCAAAGATTGTTTGCCAAATAGCAAATGTTTCATGGACGACAGCATCCTTAATGGTGCGTCTCCACGAGAAATATTCTGTCACAAAGTTTGCTTAACAATTTCGGAAATGTTTAGTATTTGACAAACAGTTCCCCTCTGAGCCGTCTATACGTGAAATTACCTGATCAAAAGAGTTTGACAAATATTTTGATTTAGATTTCTAATCAGATGAACTTGCAAGTGATCGTACCATTTCCCAATGGGTCTTTCATTCAATATTAATGTTATGCACGGTAAACAAGATGATAAGTATAATCCACATAGGGAAAACTGATCTGAGGAATGAAATTTGAAAACAACACCCTTGGGCACTATCATGATGAGAATGTTTCACTTTCCAAAAAGGTCCTTTCCTTTATTTTGCCAATTTCAATCTGTGCGGTCATATGTTGGCTGAAACCAATTACTACTTGAAAAGCGCGTTTTGCCCTGTTCCATGAACTATACCACCTAATGGTGCACTTTTAATAACATTTTTGCTTTTCGAAAGGTATTCTAAATTCATTTTGAATATAACTCATAAACCAATTGTTTGGAAACGAAAACCCAACCAATTTTCCAACTCATTATAATCGTGAATAAATGGACAACAGTTCTCCAAAAATATGATAAACTATTTAATAGCCAACGATATATAGTGCAAAGACCATGTCAGAAACGTTAACACAAATATAGTAAGAGCATTAAACATGATAAAGACAATTTGGATAGTTATATGCACTTAACATTACAGTTGGCATTGACTAAAAAGGGTTCAGTTTTATAGAACAGATAAGGAGCCACCCACAGGAACAGACGCCATTTGACGTACAGGGAAGTTGATGGTCATGGGCAGCTTTAAAGTAATGAGTCAGTGAGTGGGTAGGACTCAGCCTGTTGAGATCCGACTGATCTAGCTTTCATGGCCAAAATTGGCAGGCAGGAAATGGACAAAAGAGCAGCCAAAAGTGGCTGGCTGGTCTTGATGCTTGGGTCTCAAGGGTGTTTCTCTTATGCAAACTCTAAGAGAAAGATCAAACACCCTGTAGGGCCTTTTGAGGTCGATGGAGAAGCCATAGACAATGTAGGGACTATGGCCAACATACTTGGAGATCAGTTCTCTAGTGTGTTTTCAACTCCACTGAGTTTAGGAGCAAAAGTCCATTGCTCTATTGTTGAGTTTGTTGGGACTGGCAAGGCTTGTCAAGCTGAGCATTTAGATGATCTTGTGGTCACAGATCAGGATGCTTTAGAGGCCATCAGGAACTTGAGACTCTCGAGCTCCCCTGGCTCTGATGGAGTGACATCTCAGTTTCTGATGAGATGCTCACAGGTTCTTGCTCCTGTTTTCTCGTACTTGATGCGTTGCATCTTGGACCAGAGCAAGTTTCCCTCGTCTCTGAAGGTAGCTCATGTTGTTCCAATTTTCAAAGGGGGAGAAAAGTCACTCCCCAGTAACTACAGGCCGATTTCTCTCACTTCGAATATTGCGAAGGTGTTTGAGAAGATCATGAAGTTCAAACTTGTTGAATTTCTTGATATACATGAAGTCCTTCCTCCTAGCCAGCATGGGTTCCAAGCACATTTTAGCACGGTTACCCAACTGATTGAGCATATAGAGCAGGTTATTAAGGGACTGGAGAGCCATGAATCAGTCAATGTAGTTTATCTCGACTTTGCCAAGGCCTTTGACAATGTAGATCATGGCCTTTTAGTTAACAGGCTCCATGAGATTGGGATCCAAGGCAAGGTTCTCAATTGGCTAAGAAGTTTCATTTGTGGTAGGAAACAATTAGTTAAGGTTGAGGGATCCCTTAGTGACATACATGATGTCAAGTCTGGTGTCCCTCAGGGCTCCTTTTTGGGTCCTCTCCTTTTCATTATCTTCATCGCTCCGCTTCAGAAGCTTGGTAGTAGTAATGTCAGTATCTCTTCCTATGCTGATGATGCAAAATTGGTAGTTGGTAGGAATGGCCAGGATTCCGGTTGTCTTGCAAAGGTCCTAGACCAAATTTATTCCTGGGTTGCTGCAAGTAACATGGCCTTGAATGGAATGAAATTTCGCTAAATGACCTTTGGGTCAACGCCATTAGACACTCCACTATTAGATGATGAAGGTAAGGACATTGAGCAGGTCTCATCCATGAAGGATTTAGGTGTAGTCCCCCAAGATAATGGAAAGTTCGAAGAGCATATCCAGTTGAAAGTAAGGCTTTTCAAACATGTGGTTGGATATATCGCACGTTTAAGTCCAGAGATAGTATCACAATGCTAACTCTGTACAAGTCGGTTGTTCAGCCGCATCTTGAATATGCCTCTCCCATTTGGGCTCCAATTAGTTCAGCAGGTTTGCAAAAGCTCGAGCAGTAACTAGATTGGTGCTTTAAAGTAATGAGTCAGTGGGTAGGACCGTTGAGATCCGACTAATCTGGCTTTCATGGCTAAAATTGGTTGGAGGGAAATGGACAAAAGAGCAGCCAAAAGTGGCAGGCTGGTCTGGAGGCTGGGGTCTCAAGGGCGTATGTATGTAGAGGACTGATTATGGGCATGTGTGTCGGCTGAGGGCTGACTAATAACCGGCCAAGAACCTCCAGGTATGGGCCGATGATTCCGTTGTCTCTGATGATCTGATCCATCTTGAATGGGATCAGTCTTCTTTGGACGAGGTCAAGGAATCCATCTATTCCATCCATCCATTTAGCTTTGGGCTGGCTCGCTCAAGTCTTGCTCACAGACGGATGTAAAAGAAGGGGCCGGGACTATGGCCGGGTCCGGGTCCATGATCGGGCCGAGCCCAAGGACAGGCCCAGGGTGGGTGGGTTTACTGGGGTCGACACTTCCATTGTCTGGACGGAAGGAGATGAATCCGGATTCCGGAGATAGGTTTTGGTTGGTTGGTTGATCGATATCATCCTTAGGTAGCTAACCTTTTGCTTGTCAGCTGACACTGTTTGGAGGCCCTTGCAACCGAGCTGCCGCAGGCTTGCGCCGCGGCCTAGGCGCCCCCAGGCCATTGCAACCGAAAAGTTAGGTTAGATCAGGTCAGGTTAGGTCAGGTTAGGTTAGGTTAGGTTAGGTCAGTTAAGGTTAGTTTTTTCTTATCTTTAGCCATCTTTGTTCAAACTTCCAGAACATCAGCTGAAGCAAAAGGTTAGCTACGTAAGGACCATAGTTGATCGATCGATAGGATAGCGAAGTGCGACTACTGAATTAAGAGGGGATGGGATGACATCTGATCACATTGTTCATTGATTGACAATTCCAGGCCCCTTCATACTCTAAGTTGGGGTTATCCTGCATCAAAATTAACCACAATCAATACAGTTTTCTTTCTTATAAACCATCATGGCTCAAATGAGATAAGTTCTGTACTGGCTGAAAATGGAGACCTTGGTTGGAAGGGCTGGGTAGGATGCTGTCGTCCATGAAATATTTGCTCTTTGGCAAACAAACTTTAAACATGTTCAAATCGAGAAATGTTTGTGAAATACTTATGAAATGGCAAACAATGTTTGTCAAATGGCTAATTATTTGCCCAATTATTTGTCGTGTAGACGCACCATTACTAGCCATTCGAACGAAGGTGGCCATTTTCAGCCATTATTGAACTTAACTCACTCGATCAATGAAGGCTAATGCGAAGGAAAATGGCTGGATTGGGGTTCATTTTGGCACTCGTAAACACCCACCCCGAGCCCAAGATGATGAGGGGGCCTGAAATTGTTAATCAATGAACAAAGTCAGACACCGCTGTTTAATCCTCACTCCACATAAGTAGTCACACTCCCATCTCTCATCGATGGTAAACGTTATTCTCCACCGATTAGTTGGTGGTGCTACTTTTTTTAAATCTTATCCTGACCTAATCTTACCTAATCTAACCTCATCTAACCTAACCCAACCTAACCTAACCCAACCTAACCTAACCCAACCTAACCTAACACGATATTGATAACCCTTAAAGTCTCTATCTAAACCTTTTAACATTTGGTTGAAGCGTTGACCCCATTGAACCTGGGCTCAGGCCGGCACTTCTTGTACATCCGTGACCTGAGCAGTAACTTGAGCGATCCAATTCGGAGATGTATGAATGGATGGATTCATCGAGCTCATCCCAAGATTTTTGTGAGGAGCCGGATCAGATCATCAGCGACCACGGATTCATGGACTCATTGACCTAAAGACATTCTTGTCTGGTTATTAGTTGCGGCCATTCAGCCCTCGGCTAGCACACACGGCCATGATCGATCCTCTACAAAAACTGAAATCGACGATATCTTTAAATACTGCATGATGGTTGCAACCACCCAATTACATTTCCGCCATCACTTAAAAACCCACCAACTGTTTTGGACACTTCATTGCGCTCATCTTCTATTGCCTTCAACTACGGCGACCCGGCTGTGCTCAATTCAACCTTAAGGCCGCCAATGACCCTCCTTGAAATTGAAATCTCTCGGGCCATGCCTCGCTGGTGCCTTGATATGCTAATAATGTATGAATGCCAATCGTGTGCGAAACTGTGCCCCTCATCACTAACTGCTGACCTAGTGCTGGGACCCTGACTGTTTCAGAGGCAATGTCCGGACAAAACCTACTCTTCCCGGTCATTGCCCTTGGACCAATATTCCTTTGAAATATTGACGGTCGTGCACCTGTGTCTCTGGGCACGAGACTGCCAATCTAAGCAATAATAAATGTGGCCTATCATCTCTTCAGCCACCACCTAGATTTCCATCACTGGCCGTGTCCAATGGCTTGGGTACTGGTCTTTATTGGGTCCGAAAAGTGAACTGATTTTAGTCGATGTTATCTGTAATTTTACCTGTATGCCAATATGCATGTCATCTTAATTCCGTTTATGCTCTCACTATGTTTGTATATACGTTTCTGACAAGAGCTTTGAGCTAATATATACGGTTCTCACATCTCGACCAGCACTCCAATATTCAGGGCGTTAGTCGTTCCTCAAAAAAAGGAACGAATTACAGTTACACTTACATTGGTCAAAAATAGTAATTCGTTACACAACCATTACTCCAAAAAAAATGTAATGGCGTTACTCGTTACAATTACTTTTACCAAAATTTTAGATGACGAATATTTTATGGTTTACCCCATCCAAACCAATCTTCTCAAAAGAAATGGAGTTTTTTGACTCAAGCAGTCCTGATGCGTAACATTTGAAGATTTCTTGTCAACATTTTTCAATAATGAGCCTTTGGCATTTAACCTAGGCATAATTGTTCAAAATGTATTGCATCATAATACTTCGAGGAGTCAAGATTGGGACCCTAGATGGGGTGGATAATGATTGTTAAAGGTTTGAAACTATGTCGCGAAATTCATGATGGAAAACCAATATTAGACAGTGTGAAGTCGGTAAAGCTTCTCTCCAAGAAGTCCATCCCTGAAGTGAAGTCAAGTGAGGAGGAGGCTTTGGAAATTTGAAGCCTCGTATTCAAGCCAAGGAGACATTTTCCGTGCTTAAGTCCAACATAATTAAATTGAGAAGATGTAAACGCTAAAGTAGCAAATGCAACAGGACTCACAACCAATAACACCTTCAGAGCAAACACAACTTTCAACCCTGACTTTCTTTGATCAAAATAAGCTAGATGGAATTAGTAAAAATGGCAATTTCTGTTGAGCTTTAAGGTTCTTCAGCTGTCACGAGATAAACGAAAACTTGAAGGACATTCTGGAAGCTGAAAAAGGAACGAGTAGCGAGTCATTCTTGTAGATTTTGGGTCGTTACAATTACACAATTTTAAAATGTAATGCAATTACAGTTCCTTTTTCGAGAAAAGGAACAAATTACTGTAATTTCGTTACTAAAGCCCTGCCAATATTACACAGTTTTTCTTATATTTAAGGAGAATTGGTGTCAATAGGGGATGTAAAGTAAATTAAATTCAAGGAAAAATGTGGTCCGGCAGCCTGATTTTGGGCATTTTGGAGAGAAAGAACTAAGACAAACATCAGTCAACTCGCACCATTTGCCCATTGAATTTTCATTCCCATTGATTTTGAGCAAGTTGTGTTACACAATCCTACTAAATGAGCATGTTTGGTGTTTATCAGTGAACGCACTATCAAATTGGGTCAAAGCACAATGCTAATTGCTTCGACAAGCATGTAAAATGGGGAAAAAATGTCAAAATCCAATGCATGCACAGTGCGGTTTGGCGTTTACTTGACTAGCTCTATATATTCAAGATTATTGTGAATCAGAAAATCGGTTGTGTTTTTGTTTCAACAATGTTGGTTTATGATATATGATTCATAGTTAAGATGAATTTCGAAACCCTTTAGAAAAGCCGAAATATTGTTAAGAGTGAACCATCAGGTTGGTTATGGTCGTTACAGAAAGACGTCAAACATGCCTCTTAATGTGTGAGACCTTTACGTGGTAAGAGAGATAAGTTCCCTGTGTGTCCAAGGGGGAAACTAACATCACACGGGGAAGTGTACAGTGAATGCTGGCACGACTGGGCCATAAGGAACCCCAGTCTGGACCTTCAGGTGGAAGTTATGCTTCCACTGCTTAAGACTTACCCAGTCACGTGCACCCTCACAGCAAGACGGCTGGAGACCACCCCAACACTGGATGATGCGGGTTTGATCGATGGGCATTCCCCGGCTTTCCCTACCAAACAATCAAAGAGGAAGGGGGCCCCCTTGTTCGCACTCTGTGTTGAGTCCGCACCTGAGAAGGAAACAGTAGGATCCTGCCCAGTACTGTTACGTTGTCGGGGCAGCGCCAAGTCAACCAAATGATTGATTATCCGACTCACTAGGCACTGTTGATATATCTAACATCATATATTTTGAATGGTGAAGGCAGTAAGTCCTGCTTCAGTTTCACATGGTGCTTGCCATGTTGTACTGGAGTAGCCCGAACTGTCTTCACTTTTTTTTGTTGACGGTTTTGACTAAACATCCTGAAAAAGCGTCACCATGAGCACTCAGTCACTGTCCGCCACCAAAGGTTGAGCTATGCGTGATTGAAGCACTCGATCTAGGAAGGTCGCGTAGATGTGGGGGAACATCTTTAAAGCCTTGCCTGTATTTTCCGTACTGTTTGCAGTACTCCCTTAAATGGGATTCTCCTCCCCTGTGGGGAGCTCTTTATGAGCCGTTGCGTCTGGGCCTACCCCCCAGCCGTAACGTACCGTGAACAGTAAGCAAACCCATAAAGTGCCTCGGACAGCCCGCCTGGATAGGCGATGAGATTGGTGATGGCTCTGGCGAAAAACAGGGAATTTCATGTCCGAGAAACGGCACGTCGGCCTCTCCATTGCTAACGGAGAGCTGCATTGTTCAGAACTCCTGCCTGGAGTGCAGAGGGGTTTTTGACAGCAAGAGGGGAGTAGGGGTCCATCGCCGTCGCGCGCACCCTGAAACCTATCATGCAGAAGTCGAGGATACAAAGGGGGCAACCATTGTAAACTGTAGGTGGACCGATGAGGAGACTCGTCTCCTTGCCGCGGCAGAGCTTAGCCTTGAGGGCGAAGCATCCACCATGATCACAAATCGTGCACTGCATGACAAGTTTCCAAGCAGATAAATTGTGAAAGTAGGAGGGGGCGATCTCTTAAACTATGGTATGCTGGCTGGTCGAAACCCCATGGGGCTGAGCAGAACATTTGGCCAATTTGAGCAGGCATTGAAAATGTGTGGGATGCATCTCAATCCAAGTAAATGCAAAACACTCCAAATATGAGTGTGGCAGGCAAAGAAGAAGTGGTTTGTTGCCAGGAAGCCCATCCTAGCAACGGCAACAAGCAGCATGGTGGATGCACTCACCATAAGTGAATGCTACAGATACTTGGGCGTGGAATTGGGCACTCGTGGTGTGGAGATGCCCAACAACGATAGGCTAGAGGTCCAACTAGCCAGGCTCAAAGTGTGTCTCCTGAAACAGCAGCAGAAACTGGCAGAGTACACAACAAAGCGGTGGCTCTGCACTGATTGCATGATCAGGAAATTCGTCCGAGGTGTCCTCCACCTCCCCCATGATACCCCGCTGGGCTTTTTTCATGCAAGTAATGAGTCGGGAGGCCTTTCAATCCCAAGTCTATTTACCACGGTGGCTAGACTGCGGAAAAATCGTGTCTCCCGGCTGTTGGATAGCAAAGATCCGGTGATACGCTATCTGTGCGGGAACGACCACTACATACCAAAGGAGCTTGCGAACTATTCAAAGCCTACCAAGATTCATGGTGTGGAGTTTCCAATGACAAGAGTGGGTTGTGAAAAAGCATGGGCCCAAGTCCTCCACGCAACAGTGGATGGCGGGGATCTTGCCCATCACAGCCCTGACAACCAGTATAAGTCGTTCTGGGTCATAGATAAGCAATCCCAGCTCTCTAGCAGAGAGTACATCTCCGCCACACATGTTAGAGGGTCCCTACTTGCAACCCCTTCGAGAGCAGCAAGGAGAAGACCTAGCCTCACAAAAACTTGCAAGACGTGTCTGGACCACGTGTGTAACCTGGGGCATACCCTCCAAGTGTGTCCGAGATCACATGGGGCCAGAATCAAGCGTCACAATGAACTAGTAAAGGGTATAAGGACGGCAGCGGAGAGAAAAGGCTTCAAGGTGTTCCAAGAGCTGCGAATACCTGTCAGGAATACATTCATAAAACCTGATCTTATTTTGGTCCCAAAAGATACTTGTTGTGTCGTTGATCCAATGATCATGGCTGATTGCGGCAGCTTGGAAAACGGCAACTCGACCAAAGTTGCTAAGTACCAGGTTATTGAGGTGGAGAACTTTGTCACCAACCTCCACAATTCCCTATTTTCACCTCAGGGAAAACCTTGCTTACATTGGTCTGGGGCGGTGATGGACTGGAGAGGGTGCTGGGCCTGCAGCTCCGCAAAATTCCTCAAAAACATCATAGGAATCCCTCCCAGTTCACTTGAAAACATGTCCGTCCAGAGTCTCCTCGCCTCCAGAGCATTATGGTACCAAGAAAGGTGCCGGGCTGACTAAGACCCTTATTTGGTGTGGTGAAGCTGGTTTGTAGATAGGTGGCAACGAACATTGTCTCCTTCATGCGTGAACATGACATCTATGAGTCGGAATAACCACGGGCGGGTACCTGCCCTAAGGTCCTAGACCAAATTTATTCCTGGGTTGCTGCGAGTAACATG
>NC_081448.1:1239860-1240049 GCF_007210705.1 Tigriopus californicus
TGATCGAATAGCAGGATTTAAGTCAGACTTGGATAAGTTTATGACTAAAATTCCGGATCAACCTTATATTCAAGGATTAGCCAGATTAGCCCATTCGAATTTGTTGGTCGATCAAATAATATATATAAATAAAAGTCAAGTATAATGAATAATCTTCTCGTCTTGAACTGCTGGGATTTCAATCCTGGT
>NC_081448.1:1240085-1286469 GCF_007210705.1 Tigriopus californicus
AAAGATCGAGCAGGTCCAAAGGTGTTTTTCTAGGAACATTGAGGATATGAGAGATCTGTCGTATTGGGAGAGGTTAGAAAGGTTGGGATTGTACAGTAATCAGAGAAGGTATGAAAGGTATCTGATATTGTACGTTTTCAAAAGCATTCATGAGCTTTGTCCCAACCCAGGATTTAGGGTCAATTGTAGTGACCGTAGAGGCTTAATGTGCGTTTTGAGAGCACCTTCAAGCCCTCGAGAATCCAGGCTAGTTAAAACAATGAAGTCCACCTCTCTTCTTTCTCGGGCTCCTTCATTGTTCAATTTGCTGTCCTCAAATATCCGTAGGGCTTATGTAGGCGTTGATCGAATAGCAGGATTTAAGTCAGACTTGGATAAGTTTATGACTAAAATTCCGGATCAACCTTATATTCAAGGATTAGCCAGATTAGCCCATTCGAATTTGTTGGTCGATCAAATAATATATATAAATAAAAGTCAAGTATAATGAATAATCTTCTCGTCTTGAACTGCTGGGATTTCAATCCTGGTAGCGGTAAGGAAATCCGCAAAAAAAAAAACCAAGCGACGTAAATATTTCTTTAAGAGCTCGCGCAATCTCCCGAGAGTTTGTGCCTTCGAGAACATCTCCAAACATGGCCAACCAGAATAGCGGTCGCCCTCTGCCAGAAATGTGCGACCTCCGTATTCAAAAAAATCTGCACTGACGGACTCAAATGGGCGTGTCGGGGGTAGGTCGGATATCATGGACTCCCTCGGTTGGGATGGTAAGTATAACTGACACACTTCACAGAAGCTGACAAGAGACACAATGTCGTTCTTCATTCCAGGCCAGTAGAAGAGGTCACGAGCTCGAGAGTATGTCCTTGTCATGCCTTGGTGAGAGACATGCAACAGTCGAAGCACTTCTCTTTGAACACTTGGTGGGACGACGATTTTTCGGTGTTCGACCAATATCAAATCGTCATCAACGGACATGCTGTCCCACATCTTTTTATAGGCACGGACTCATTCAGGTAAATTGGTCTTCGTTACTGCCTCATCTAGCAGCATATCCTTCAATGCCAAATACTCCGGATCAATCCGGGCAGCTTTCTTGAAGAGATCTATGGCGGGATCCACAACCATGTCACAAGCTTCAATGGAGCTTACAAGAACACTATGCACATGGATGTCCGGGTGAACATCCTCACTCTCTTCCACCACTGGCTCCTCAACCGGAGCTCTGCTCAGTGCGTCTGCAATGGCATGGAACTTTCCCTTAGCCTATTCCAAGGTGAAGACATATCCGGCCAACTTTTCCTTCAGACGCTGAAGCTTTAGGTTCTCTATTGCGTCAAGGGAGCGACCGTTCATAATTGGGATCAACGGTTTGTGGTCAGTGACCACAATGAATTCCTCCGCTCTTTGGAGGTATATCCGGCATTTTTGAATGGCCCAAACGATTGCAAGTAATTCCAGCTCGCAAACGGCTTATTTTGATTCTGCATCGGATATGAACCGTGACCCACATTGGATTAGCTTCCAATCTGGGTTGTCCGTTCCGTGGTCTTGCATTAACGCAAAGCCAAGACTTTGGAGACGAGATGCATCGGTCAATAATTTCATGGGACGAGTCGGATCAAAATGGGCGAGGATGGGGGTGACGATAGTTGTCGGGACGGATGCCGGGGTATTGGTGAACGGGATGATGGCTGTCTCGCCTTGACTCTAAATCGGTGACTGACCGGAAAAGAAGGAGAAACAAGGTTGAGCAAGAGGGAAGAAGAAGAGAAGTTTTGAAAGATTTGAGTAGAATTGATAGAACGATACGAAGTGAAAAAAATGTAGAAACTTACAGTCCACTAAGATCAAAGTCATGGTAGAGCAAAAAAGTTGTGGTCGAACCAATAGTATTCTACAAGCTTCCTTAAACAATGGTGTATGAACATCTTCAAGCCACACAAAGGCATTCTTCGTCAAAAGAAGTGCCCTCAACGGTGTCAGTGCCTTCGCCATATTGGGTGGGAATGAGCCCAAGTGGTTCACTAGACCAAGAAACGCTCTGAGGTCAGTAACATTACACGGTCTGGGGAAATCACGGATAGCCGACAGTTTAGATGGATCAGATGTTTTATCCACCTGTATGGGCCTACCGCGGAGTGCTGCTAGGTTGGAGTTGCTAGCCTCCCAAGACTCGCATTTAGCCTTGACCTGGGCTAGGGACGGGTCATCCAAATACAAGAGTTCACGCTGGAGTGCTTCATTCGAAACAGCTACGATAAGATGGGAGGTGATCAACTCCTCATATGAAATGTCTTGAAGCTCGGCTAGAGTTCCAACCAATTTCAGCCGCACGTATAAGTCGCAAAACGATTCGACTTGTTTTTGTTTCAACGTGTTGAACTCATGCCTCCTCCGGACAATGTTTTTTTTATTTGGCGAGATGAGTATAGAGCTTATCTAATACGCTCTTAACAGATTCCTCGTTGTCCACATCAAGATATTGAGACAAAGTTTGAATAACCCCGACATCCATACAGTCTTGGAGTTGAGCCCGTTGCTCAGACAGAGGAAATGTGTCCATGTTGTTGGACCCATAGAAGTCGTCAAACTTTTGTCTCCAGACTTGGAAATCGGCCAAAGTCACGTCCATGGTGAGAGTGGGAGGCTTGAGAGACGAGTTCATTGGGAGCGATTGTGGTGCATGTTCCACTGACTGGCTTGAATGAGATTCAAAATCACGACGTGCGACAAGTTCTACGCAATGATGCCTCATTGTATGGATATCCTGCTTCATAGACATCAGTCCACTTCGGATTTCTTGGATGTAGACGGTATCCTCATCCTCGTTCTCAGCTCCCTCATCTCTATTTTCCAAACATTGGACCTCAATATGGGCGTCACTAAACGCCTCGACGCATTCCATGGTGTCAGCAAATTCGCTCTGGAGCGTGGCAATTTGCCAAGTTTCCCACGAGCATGGATCCAGGTCCTTTGCACATTGATCGTTGTTCTCAAAGCCGCAAACAATTGCTTGACCTGGAAGCGGAATTGACCTCGACGCTGTCTCAACTTAGCAATCAGGTTGATATCAATCTTCTGTGCCATGACTCAACAATGTTCCAAAAACAAATACAGTTGATCCAGGTTTGTTCTAACTCACTATGGTGAAATGGTGGCCGGCTGCGCCATGTAATATCCCAAATAACTTATCATGTTCACTGGTAACAGAGGATCAGATATGTATATTATCAGAGAGATCATTATCGAATCCCGTCATTTTAATCCCTGAACGCCAGTCTCGAGCAAAATGCGAGAAAGATAAAGTAAATGAAACAGAGCGGGAAAAGTGGATTCAAATGGATATAGAACACTAATAAGCGGCCAAGAACGTCAATGGGCCGATGATTCCGTTGTCTCTGATGATCTGATCTAAATTCAATTCAGGCCCAGGGTGGGTGGATTCACCTGGGTTGACGCTTCAACTATCTGGACGGGAGAAGATGAATCCGGATTCCGGAGATGGGTGTTGATTGA
The DNA here is from genome assembly GCF_007210705.1 of Tigriopus californicus. Taxonomy (NCBI): domain Eukaryota; kingdom Metazoa; phylum Arthropoda; class Copepoda; order Harpacticoida; family Harpacticidae; genus Tigriopus; species Tigriopus californicus. The sequence continues at coordinate 1,243,605 of NC_081448.1, forward strand.
TCATCAACCATTGATGGGAGATGGGAGTTGTGGTATTCTATGACTTCAATTGGGTTTCCCCTCTCCACATGCATTTCTGTGAAAGTGATAGCTGAAACTAGGAAACCTAAATATACCACTTCTCGTTTCTCTTGATCCAAGATCACGCCCGTGTTACATGGCGCAGTGTTAGCCTCCGAACCACGCCCCTAAGGACTATTGGAATGGGAAGATTCTTGGTTGGAAGTTTTGCAACTGGGTAACGTCCATAATTGTTTGTATGGAAGGAGGTGGGAGGCAGACGACCTTTATGGAAAACCATGGCCTTCGTCTTAATTGTATTGACTTGTGGGTACACATTTTTGAAGCAAATCATGAACAGTTTGCATGTGGTGGGTAAAATTTGTCGCTTATGGTGAAAACTGCTGATATTGCTTTTGGCTTGCTCTCTCGTGAATTACATCCTTCTTTCATGACTGTAGACATATCAAACAGATCACAACACCTCGTCGAGTAAATCGCCATCATCTACCACACTTTGAAACTGTACACAGTTGGCAAAACTTAAATTGTCCGTAGTAGACATTATGGGTGCCATTTTCTTCTTTTGACAAACTGTGTTATTGGTTACTACGGATGCCATCCATATATCAATACTGGGACAAAGTATGAACGTATTCTTACTTATTCATTGTCAAAATTGTTTAACAGGGCTCAATATAAAGCAGTTTTGTAGGTTACCGGGTACAATAAACTCCCAATGGCAAGGGATATCGTTTTCTTAAAATGACTTCTTTTGATTGGTATTCAACCCATACATTACGGGTATAATGTTTATCTAGATCTCGCAAGCTTGTAGGGTTGAAATTTGCTAGGTGTAAATGTCAAATGATTGAAAAATAATATTTTTGTAAAGGTACAACAACTTTTTATGTCATCATAAAGATGATACAAACTTCTCAGGTCAAATGAATTTCGTTGTAAGCATCGTATATATCTTCTTATGCCTAGAATTCCACTGTGATAACGAATCTGACACAGCCATGTACAAGCACGAAAAAAAAGATTTATGGTCAAAGCTGGCAGTGCTTTAGCCAAGCTTTCTCCTCCCTTGGACGCATTTGGAGTTCTCCGGGTTGGAGGCCAGTTGAATTGTTAGATGAATGAAAACGTTAAAACTGTGATTCTGCCAAAAAAATCACGCGTCACAGAGTTGATTTAGGTTAGCTTTCATAACCATGTTGCCCATGCTGGTCAAGGCATCACCATGAATGCGCTTCGGCAGGCTGGCTTTTGGATCTTTGGCATGAACTCTCAAGTACGCGGTTTGATTTCAAGATGCTTTTGGTGTCAATATCTTCGGGGAAAGTCAGAACAACCTGTGATGGAAGATTTGCTGGTGGACCGTCTAAAAGCTGCCCCTCCCTTTACATTTGTGGGAGTCGATTTTTTTGGACCCTTTGTGCTTAGAAACAAGAGAAAGGAAGAAAACCGGTCTTGAGGTTTGCTTACGTGCTTTAGTTCCAGAGAATGGGTTTTGGCATTGGCAAAGAGTGCTGCAGTTCTCACAGCATCCATGAGTAGTCGGTGGGACCTTGGAAATCCTGGGGTGATTACTGCGAACTTGCACCAGTTCGTTCCCATATCCGCAGCAGGTCTTCAAGGTCAAATTGGATCCGTAACTTCGGGATAAGGATTGGCTCTGAGGGTTGGGATGATCGGGCTTTGTGCAGGAAGCAGGTGTGTTCATTGGCGGGCCTGGGTGAGTCTTTTGTGACAAACCCAGTCCTGTTCATGAGCCTCTGTGCATAGCCATGGCTTTGCGGAGCCCTGCCCTTCACGGGGCGGGTGTTTCTCTGTTCAGTCATTGATCAACAACCAGCTCAGAACTGGCACAGACAAGGGGAATCCGGCTGTTTAATTGAACAAACCATTGCAATGGCCAGAGAGTGATTTTGACGCAATGTAATTTCTGCCCAGTGCTCTGAATGTCAAAGTGAAGAGATTCGTCCAAGCTTGTGTGAACGGCGGGAGTAACTATGACTCTCTTATTCTCTGGGTGAATCATGTGGTGCCTTTTCATGGACACCTGGATAAGTACCCAGGCTCCTGATTGAGCCTGGCAAAACTAAATCGACATGCAGGGGTAGTGAGTGGACAGCAAAGTCTGCCACGCCTGGGACAAAATAATCCCGACCCCTGGAGCCTCAGGAGTGGATAATGTCTGTCCAGTCACGTGCTGCAGCGGCAGTAAGGCGGCTGTGACCTCCCCTAGCGCTGGGTGTTGTGGGTTTGAGACACAGGCGTTCACTGGGTCTCCCTCCCTAAGTTTCAAAGAGGAAGGGGGTCTTGTTGACCGTACTCTGTGCTGATCTGCACCTGAGAAGGAAACAGTAGGATCATGCCCAATATTGCTTTTGGCTATGTTATGGTGGCGGGGCATTGCCAAGTCATCTGAATAGGTGATTATCCGCACCACTAAGCACTGTTGGTATGTCAGAGGATGCCATATATTTTGATTGGTGAAGATAGCAAGTCCTACCTTAAGCACGCATGGTGCTTGTCATGTTGTGTTAAGGAAGCCCAAACTGTCTTCACTTATTTTTGTCGACGGTTTTGACTAAACATCCTGAAGAAGCGTCATTTTCATGATATGTTCACAGTTACTGTCCGCCACCAGAGATTATGTTTCTTGCCATGTGTAATAACTGATCTAGGCAGGTCGCGCGGATGTGGGGAACACCTTTAAAGTCTTGTTTCGCGTACTTTCCCTTAGTTGGGTCGTGCTCCTTAATTGAAGCCTAAGGTAATTGTTGTGTACGCTTCGTGACTGACTTGTATTTGACTAGTACGGTTTATATATACATGACTGGAATACATAACGAGCATGAGCAGCATGCTCAACACCGGGATATCACATCTCCCTCACACAGGGGGGAGTCATCCGGGATCACGGGGCCGTCCCAACACAGGGATCACGGGGCCGTCCCAACACAGGGATCACGGGGCCGTCCCAACACAGGGATCACGGCAGTCAGAACAGGGATACGGGGCGTCCCAACACAGGGATCAGGGGCCGTCCCAACACAGGATCACGGGGCCGTCCCAACACAGGGCTCAGACGGGGCCGTCCAACACAGGGAAACGGCCGTCCAGGAACACGGGCGTCCAGGAACACGGGCCGTCCAGGGAACACGGGCGTCCAGGGAACACGGGCCGTCAGGGAACACGGGCTCCAGGGAAACGGGCCGTCCAGGGAACACGGGCCGTCCAGGGAACACGGGCGTCGCCAGGGAACACGGGCGTCCAGGGAAAAGGGCCGTCAGGAACAGGGGCGTCAGGAACACGGGGCCGTCCAGGAACACGGGGCCGTGACAGGAACACGGGGCGTCCAGGAACACGGGCCTTCCAGGCGATCACGGTGCCCACGGGCAGATCACGCCGCAACGCGGGCGGTCACGGGCAACCGGCGGGTCACCAACCGGGCGGGTCACGCCGCCACCCGACCGGGCAGATCACGCGCCAACCGGGCAGATCAGCCGCAACCGGCAGCTCACGCGCCAACGGGCGGGTCACGGTGCCAACCGGGCGGGTCACGCCGCCAGGGGGCAGATCACGGGTACGGCGGCCAACCGGGCAGATCACGCCGCCAACCGGGCAGATCACGCCGCCAACCGGGCGGGTCACGGTGCCAACCGGGTCACGAGGCGTCTGGGAAAGGGTCTTGAGCCGTTGCCTCCACGCTCCAATCCCCTCCACGGGGAGAGCCACACAGGAGGCCACAGCCGGACTGCCGACTGCGCCATGTTGTGTACGCTTCGTGACTGACTTGTATTTGACTAGTACGGTTTATATATACATGACTGGAATACATAACGAGCATGAGCAGCATGCTCAACACCGGGATATCACAGTAATGGGGTCAACTCCCCCATTGCCTGAAGCCACTTAAGGCTTTGCTTTTTGCATTTTGGTAGTTGGGCAGCAGGGTGTTGGGCTGATTGACTTCTCTTGCGTTACTCAGTTTCAATCAAAGTAGACAAACGAGCCATCAACTCACTGGCTCCCTGAATTCGGAACCTGATTTTGAGAATCATGAAACTAAATGTGTTCAAAGCCGATCCCTATCGAACACACCAGGCAGCCGCGAGAGAGCCAAAAAATCTCAGAAATCTTGTGAGTGTCGTTTCTCCAAGCCGTCTAGACAGATCAAACGGCGACGAATTGCAACTGGGCCAATCCTTACCTGAGGTGAGGAGGGTGGCCAGTCTGTCGCGAGCAGACGGCCCGGCCGTGCTGATGGCTTCCCCTGAATGCCATAGGGAATTCTGAGGGAGAGGTAGACTGGGAGTCCATCGGAGGAGGGCGCATCCAGATGCCTAACACGCAAGCGTCGACTCTAGTCTCCTACAGAGACGTGTAAAGTACTGGATCGGATTTCAGATGTGTGATCTAGTCAGGCTGCGCCACAATCGCGGCAAGAACTACCCTGATTTTAGCACATCCAGTGCTTCCAAATTTTCATTGACACAAATTGTTCGCCATCTAAGGAAATCATTTAACAATTATTCTAAACCATTTCAGTCCAAAATTCATTGGACAAAGATGACATTACATGGGACGTGACAAAAATTTGCAGAAATACGAAAAACATTCTTGGTGCAAACATTTTGTCATCAGTAAGAAGTGTGGTGACACTTTCTTCATGGTAGAACCAGAGGGCGCGCTTGAATGAAATCCCAAAGCTTTGTACTTCTCTATTGTGGCGGAGCATCTCTGGTGTAGCATAAGGAGGAGGCTTTGCCGACCGTGAAATACTCAGATGGGGATCGCTCTTCTGCTTACTCGGTTAGGCGGGGTACCTGTACTTTGGTGTACATCCTCTTTATTTTCGAGTTTGATAAAAGAGGTGTCAGGAAAATTAACAAAGGGATAACAGGCTTGTGGCGCCCAAGCATTCAAAGCGTCGCTTTTTGACCCTTTGATATTGACTCTTCCTATCATTGCAAATCATAATGCGCCAAGCATCATCAGATTGTTCACCTGCCAATAGGGAACGTGAGCTGGGTTTAGACCGTCGTGAGACTGGTTAGTTTTACCCTACTGATGACTCGTTGTTGCAATAGTGATCCTGCTCAGTACAAGAGGAACTGCAGGTTTGGACATTTGGTATAGGTACTTGGTCAATCGGACACTGGTGTGAAGTTACCATCCGTGGGATTATGCCTGAACGCCTCTAAGGCAGAATTTGGATACGTCATCCTACATTGGCGCTCTGAGAAGAATGATATCACGCCATGGTCCGATCTGGTTGCTGCGCTCAGACAATGGACTGAACTTTGTGGGTGCTGAACAAGAAATGAAAGAAGCGTTGAAAGAGATGGACGGTGATGCTATTTCATTCTTTCTCAAGGCAAGAGGAGCGGATTATAAAGGCTGGATACAGAATCCTCTCTCATCTTCCAACTTTGGTGGAATCTGGGAGCGCCAAATTCAATCCATCTGTTCCATTCTTGCCTCCCTAATGAAAGATAATGGTCATATTCTGAGCAATAAGACGTTTCACACGTCAATTTATGAAGTTGAGAACATGTCTTAATCAACCAGAAATAATGAAATGGATTTTGTTCCTAATGTACGGATTGCACATCCATGGACAGTGAGGAGTAAGTCTTTAGGCATCAAAACCAGACAACGGGAATCTTCTAATAACACTGGTTGTTATTACATCCTTTTTAGAATTATTCATGTCTCCATTGCATTGGCAAAACTAAAGCTTGATGAGTCAACATTCTATGTGCATGCAAAGATGTTAGCATCTGTAAGGTATTAATTAAAAAAAATCAAGTTGAATTAAACATTATCAAACTTGATATTCGCACCTTAATTGATGTAAACATAACTTGGTTTTAAAGGTCAAATGATGAATCCCTTCAAATTTTGACATGTTTTACATCACAGTTCCAATTTTGCTCCATAAGTTTGAACTAATTGTAAGTCAACATGTTGAGCCTAATATCAGTAATGGGTTGAGTTGTCCACTGGGCCGAGTTGTCCTGGAACCGTTCATTTTATTGGGTTGTGTAACACAGCTCAATCCAAGTCATTCGATTATTGAAAATTCAGTGAGCAGATGGTGTGTGTTGACTGTGATGCCTGTCACAGTTTTCCCGGACCACTTTCTTCCTTGAAATTTCTTTACTTGACATGTCCTATTCAACAAGACCTTGTGGTCATTTTCGGACATTTAGGCAACCGCTGGTACCAGCAAACAAACTTGCCTGCCAATGCCAGTGATGCAAAATTGTCTTTTCAAACTGGTTTTATCGAAGCTGACCTTTCCTCATATAGGAATGCGAAAAAAGGGTCAGCTTCTCAAAAACGTGTTTGAAGCCCCAAACTTGCATCACTGACTCTGGTACCAGCAAACAAACGAACCTGCCAGAGCTTGCCTAAACGTCCCCATGAAGTGCTAATTTGGAACACAGTGAACTGTTCAGGAGATGATAAGTTTTTGTTCCCGTTACCAATCTACCTCTCTAGTTGTACGTGGATGAAGGTACATTTTTTTCATTCGTCTGGTTTGGATTTGGCACTGTTTTGGAACGAAATTGAAGGCTCAAAATTCTACGTGCAATGTATGGCTTGGGAAAAGGACGCGAAAATAAAGGTTGCGTGAGATATTAGTCAACGAATATTGAATCAACGAATCTTGCGCCATCTAAAGTTTGACAAGTCAATATTCAAAGGCGCTTGACAGATCGAGATCCAAACCACACTTTGGCCCAATCAGACAATATGTGAATAGAAAGTTAGGAAAAAGAATATTTTTTTCGTCTTGTATAATTGGCCAGTTCATTCCTAGTCGCCGTGCGTAAGGATGTCCACAAAAATATGCAACCGTTATAAAAGTTGGTTGTCCAATATTTCAGACTTGGTCGCCTTAACAGGCGACATTTCGTTAAATCAACGGCTTTTTATGTGTTTCATACAGCCCTAAAATTTGAGGTTTTTTGACATCATGAATCGAAATTCTATGAGGTTCCAGGATTGAAAATCGTTTCTATCCAGTAAAATAGTTCTTAGGTGGACCTGCAAATGGCTGCTAGGTAAACTCTTGCGCCTGCACCGCCTGGACCCTTAACTGTCCATCCCCTCCGTTGTACTTCCTGAGCCCCATTTTAAATCGCCACCGCGAACGTTACTCATTGCATCCTGGCTGGAGCGGCTGGAGGGAGCGAGGGCGGACTGGCTCCATCTACCCATCTCACCCATCTCCTCCTCCTCCTCCTCCTCTTCCAAATCGAAGCAATTATCCATCCATCCTTAAATGGAGCGGGAAAGCGGGACAACGAGAAAGCGGCAGAAGTGAGCCACAGAAAGAACACAATCCAATCGAGGTCTCCCACGAAGTCAGACCATTAGTGAGGGAACCAGCTAGCACGGGCTCAACCTTGTATCAACCTTCCTGTTCACCCGCACCCGCACCCGCTGGCCGACCCAGAGGAAGAGAGGTGGATCAGCATCGGTCGGTGGGTTCTTCTGGAATAGGCAACATGTCGTCGCAGGCCTGGAAATTTCAAAGCGACCTCTCCAGCATTACACGGATGGACGTGCCGCTCAAATCCGCTTGCCAGCCTCACGCGGCGCCCGCCGCCGCCACTAACAAAGGGGGCAGTGCCCCGACGGGCCCGGCGGCCGCCTCGTCTATGAATCGCTCCGGATTGAACACCAGTTCTCTGCTCAACGCCAGTAAGAACATGGGACCAGTCAGCCGACCAGCCAGGATGAGCCTTAATGAGGCTTAATCAACCTCGAAGCAGACCGGAGACTCATTAATCTCCGCGACTTCTGCCTGTTTTCGTCATCTAATGTCAACACTATAATTAAGCCATTTATCGTTTTTCCACCAACTGGGGCCTGCTCGTAGGTGGGATGGAGGGAGAAAATCAGTTCTTAATTCCAACGTATTCGTGCATATCACTATGGCCTGGTCCAAGTATGACTGGCCCGCCCGACATCTGAACAATTTGATGGGATTGGCCAAACTCGAGTGAAAAGTTCGGGCGGGCCATCAACTCCTGCGTATGAGTTATGACCAGGGCTCTGGGAAAAAAGATTCTTGTTAGAAGTCAAATAATCACTAAAATAATTTTCAAAAGCAAAAAAAAAACTTTTCACGGGACAAAAATTTCTCCAAAGCAAAGGTATAGGCTTGTTTAAAAGTAAAAAAGACATCTAAAAAGGCATCATGAAACTAATTTTGCAAAAGGTTTTTTTTTTACCAAAAAAAGCACTTACCAAAGGTTTCAATATCTTCATTAGTTCAAAATCTTGAAATTAAAAGCCCTCAATATTGTCTCCCACCTTGGACCCCCCAATAGCACGCCTAAACCATGCAGGTTTCCGGATCAAATTTGGTTCCTCTGGGTGCTTTATTCTAGCTTTCCGTCAGAGTGAAGAAAAAACCTGGATTAAAATGCAAATTTTTTATATTTGCTCTTTTGTGTGTAAAGCATTCGCGTTCTATTTGCATTTTGAGGAAAAGCTGAGCTCTTGCCAAAAAGGCAAGCAGGAATAATATGAGAATTAGAAAACAACTACTAATGCAGTATTTAAAGGAAGTGCAAAAGGTATCTTTTACAACACGTCTTCAAAAGTGTCCATGAGCGTTTTCGTCAAGCAGGTGTTGGAGTCAATTGTGGTGAACGATAAGGTTTACATTTTGGAGCCCTCCAAAAAAATCCCTGCTGGTCAAAACAATAACGTACTCGCTTATCTTTCGGATCCTTCAATGTTTTATCCCACATCCACACCCACACACGCAATTTTTCATCAAAATTAGAAGTTCCTGGAAAAACAGTTTTGGCTGATGGAAACCTCCCAAAGAATTGAAATTAATTTGAAATTGAAAAAATAATTCTCCGAGCCCTGGTTTTGATTAATGACGTATGACTTTGGGCTTTTTCAGGTCGCTTGAATGCCTCAAGTCGCTTCAATCCGGCCAACAATGGGAGTTTCTCGATGTCCCACTCGCTTTTGTCGACTTCGGCCGGACCGGGATCCAAGCGCTTGTCCGAATCGATCCGGAAAACGCCCTCCAAAACGCCTAAGAACTCGCCGGGTCGGAAGGAAAACCTCACGCCCGGAAGGAAAACCCCGGGTGGCGGCCCCCAAGACCGCTTCATTCCCGCCCGACAAGCCAATGACCTCGAAACGAGTCATTTCCGGCTGATGCGGTCCATTTCGGACCAGAGCCAAATCGAGGCCGAGGCCACTTTGTCGCCCAGTAAACGGGAATATCGCCGACAAATGTCCGAAGCGCTGACCGGGAGTGAGTTGGATGCCAGTGCCCGCATCATTTCGTACACCAATAAGGCGCCCAAAGCGCCGGAGACGCACGCCAATGGGCTGAAGGTGCTCTATACTCAACCCAAGACACCGGGCTCGGTCACGGCCAAGAAATATATTCGACACATTCCGCAAGTGCCTGAGCGTATCTTGGATGCGCCCGAGATTATGAACGATTACTACCTGAACCTCTTGGATTGGTCAGCCAATAATCACTTGGCCGTGGCTTTGGGTGGGCACATTTATCTGTGGAATGCGAGTAGGTTACGTTTGATTGTGATTTCACTAGTCCTCCAACAGTCTCTTAATATTGTCTGTGATGATCGACTCCTTCTAGGCAATGGTGAAATTCAACAGTTATGCGAGATGGACTCCGTCGAAGATTATGTATGCTCCGTCAAATGGATCAAGGAGGGCAATATTCTGGCCGTGGGTAATTCGGCAGGCGATGTGGCTTTGTGGGATGTAGAGCATCTCAAACGAATTCGACTCATGAGTGGACACACCGATCGGGTGGCTTCTTTGTCCTGGAACTCGTACATTGTTTCCAGTGGTTCCCGCAGTGGGCAAATTCATCACGGCGATGTGCGGGTGGCTGATCATTTGGTGGGCCAACTAGAGGGTCATACCCAAGAGGTAGATTGAGGAAAAGATTCACCAAACTTGGATAGTTTGGTATGTTTTAGAGATTTTGTTTCGTCTCAGGTGTGCGGATTGGCCTGGTCTCCGGATGGTAAAATGCTGGCCAGTGGTGGCAACGACAACTTGCTCAATGTTTGGTCGGCCGCTCATGGCGAATGCTTCACCGATGCGACACCAAAATATTCTTTCTCGTAAGTATTGCTTCAAAGGCTTCGGAATTCCAGATTTCTTTAGCTAAACTAAGAACCGAGTCCAATCACGACTGTTGGATTTTGCATGATGCGAGCCAAGGAACGAACTTTTGATCGCTCTCTAGGTACATTTGCAATTATGCTTCATCGTCAATAGACTGTTCATTCCCATTCGTTTTATTTCCGGCCCTCATAGTTCTCTAATGAAAAGAATTCGACTTGGTTCAAAGATGGCATTTAACTAAGTTTGAGATGCACGAGAAAACAGCCATGTCACATGTTGGTGGTCGAAAGGCCTACATAATCAGAGGGGAATGCGTCTTGTTCTCTAAATCAAATGACATTTTATAGACATCATCAGGCCGCGGTGAAGGCCTTAGCTTGGTGTCCATGGCAGCCCAACGTTTTGGCCTCGGGGGGCGGGACCGCTGATCGAACCATTCGAATCTGGAATTGCAATAACGGCACCAGTCTCCACTCCGTTGACACGAAATCGCAAGTAAGCATTGGCTCCGCTTCTCATTAAGTTCAACGAGTCTTTATGATTCATGTTCAATGTGTATTTAATAACGTTAATTTTTTTGATTCATATTAAATAGGTGTGTGCGTTGCTCTGGTCCAAAGAGTACAAAGAGTTGGTATCGTCCCACGGATTCGCCAACAACGAGATCTCCATCTGGAAATATCCGACCATGACGAAAGTGGCCGAATTATTTGGTCACACCGAGCGAGTTCTTCATTTGTCCATGTCTCCTGATGGATCCACCATCGTAAGTCATAGCTGACCTTTCAATTTGTACTGAACAGTTTACATCTTACATTGGCCATTCCCAAGTCTCACTCCGTGACTCTTAGGTTTCCATTGTGTCAAAAGTGTCGTATTACTTGATGGTTACTTACTTGCCTACCCACTCCCAAAGTGAGTGGGTAGAAAATGCGACGTTGTTCGCTTGTTTGAGTCTGTGACCGAAATAGCACGAGACTATTCGTCACTTTCCTATTTGTGGCGAAGAATGACTTCCAAGTTGAGAGGTTCAAATATTGAAGTATCAAACTCATTTTGTGCATGTCAGGTGCTTACGCCGTAGGGTCGTCGCTTCAATTCCTTGGCAATGTCAATGATGAGAATTAAAGATGCTCAAACGAAAGAATACTTGATAGCCGTAAAGACACGCAGCTCTTTTGCCCATAAACCGAGAGGAAGGCCGCGCTCGTAAAATTCAATAGTGAGCACCATCCTGAATGCAGTTTTGTCCTCTCTGATGTGACAAACGTCTCCTCCCAAATATAATGGTGTAATATTGTGAATGACATGTAATCCCTCAAACTAACTCATTTGTTCTTGTTTCTTCCTCCGTTTCCGAAATGTTTATTGCAGGTGTCTGGAGGTGCCGATGAGACATTGCGTCTTTGGAAATGCTTTCAACCGGATCCATCCAAGAAGAAGCAAGAAATTCAATCCAAGAGTGGAGGCAGCAAGCTTATTTCACGTGCGGGAATTCGTTAAACCTATTTATTGGGCAACCTCTCTTCTATGTCTAGCATTTCCTTGAAATTTAATATTCCTTTGTTGTTTTGTCTCGCACAACAATCTCGAACCTACATAATAGCAAAAGCCACCAAATAAATCAAAAAATAACAGTATCAGATGAACTCTTCTTATACTAATGCTACAAAACTAGTGTGTGGTTTCTAGATTCCAGCAGTATGATCGGGGACTTTTTTTTTTAAACCAAAAATACAGAACAACTGTTTTTTGAAGAGCTAGCTAGATCCAGCAACTCGTTGATACCCGAATAAAAAGCTTGATAAGAGTTATAAAACGCACATCTTTTAAGTGCTGGGGATGTTCTCAGTATTGGTGCCGAAATCTGCAAAAAAATGCCATTAACCGGTGTAGGGTAGGCCAAAACTTGCATTCTACAAATTGTGCAAAAGCACTTGCATAACCAGATTTTTCTACAAGATTTGAGAATTTTCCCGGCAATTTTTGATTTTTTTTCTTCTGTATTCTATGTCTCAAACATTTGGTGATATGCACACATGATGTTACGGAACGAAATTTTATGAAGTAAATGCCGAGGTGATGGAAGGTTGATTAAGGAACAACTGACGTACTATTACCTGTAAGGAACGTAAAAACAATGTAATATTATCTATATCATGTAATTACTCGCAATAACAAAATTGTTTTGTAATAGTTAACTTTGACATGATAGTAATGCTGTCACCAAACTCAGATATATTTCTATGTTGCAATATCAAATATGTACAAGATGCTGAGCTCGCCGATCAATCTTAGAGGCAGTGTGAACAAAGGAAGAATATTCTACCTTGGTAAAGTGGGTTCTAACCTGGCCCGTTGGCTATGTTTAGGCAATTTCAAATGCATGTTTTTGTGCAAATTCAGGCGATTTTTAATACAAATTTGCTGTCAATAAATGCGATATTTAGTCTGCTAGTTTTGACTGGGCCTATTTATCAGGATGGCCAACCTTTTTTTGATTTTGCGCTTAATTAAGGCTCGGATGAGAGTCAGGGAGACAAATGATTACCGCAATCACAACGAATACTGCGCTTTGCAATGGAACTTCCAATTAAAGACTGAAAAATCAATGATAAATAATGAAATCAATGAATGTAGATACAAACTATTTCGTCATTTTGGGGCACTTCTGAATATTCCTGGGTGTTTTTATCCAAATTTCCTTAAGGGTTAAGCTTTGCTTCAAACAATCCTAAGATTAAAACTTTCTTACGACACGCTTCCCTATGAATATCGGTATTGAAGCTTGTCATTGTTCGCAATTTGATTCTTGCAAGTGCTGGAGTTGATTTTTTAATCCTTTGGCTGGGAAAATTCAACCCTGACTACAAAAGGGCATATTTCCGGACTTTAAGCCAATCTCCTTGCACAACTTCGAAGTCCCTAGTCAATCTACGATCTGTGCTTTTATGGAAATTTTTCTTTTTCCTTTAAAACTTCAATATTTACGAAATCTCTACTTTTCGAGGAATATACAGGAGCTAGTGACCTAACTTTGAGCGAATTCGCCTCTAAAAAAGGAGACAAGAAGTAAAGAAAAGAAACCCACAAGTTCGACTTGAGCCAGAAAATCACATATTAATTTAAAAAAGGCCTGTCAGATTTACACCTGACCCTGTTCGTCCATTACCGATCAGGTCCCCCAAAAGCAGATAGACAGTGGCTTGATTGCTCATGAAAAGACCCTGGAAAACCCATGACGTCATGGAAACTGAGTTAAGAGTTAGTACTTGAATGTAGAAACCGTACAGGAATGAGCCGAGGTTGAACTTGAAGATTATAGTCTTGAAGATCTTCAAATTGTGCTTGGACAAGTTCAACTTCGTGCATGTATTTTGATTGAAACATTGACTAATCAGTTATTTTCTCTAAGATCGACCAATTTCAGGGGAAGCTTGAAGTGTTGATCTTCTACAACTCTCTCAATTTATGCTAAGGTTAGCTGCCTTGTGAGGATTTATTTGGACAAAACCATATCTTTAATTGTCGACGATATTGTACTAAACCGACCGTTGACATGGCGAGAATTTAGACTTTCGCAGCCTCTGCTTGTGCGAGATTCTGTCTTGAAAATTCATTGTCGAAGTAACAATTGACTCAAATGCACATTACCTCGGTTATTTATATCCTTTATTACACTATCGAGCTTTTGTGAAGCTAGTTAAGCACATTGCATTGTTTAGTCCAATATGTCACGGACTAGTAGAAAATGATAATAACTCCGTAGGTTTCAATCGAGCACTTGATTATTTGAATTGCTCCCTTCAACCGCGTCCTACTTGGCCCTTTTCAAGTCGGATGTCCGGCTGAGGGTAGATGCCGCCAAGGATTGAAACTGGCTTACATTATGGAAAACCGTGTTTTTCAAACCTGTCTCTCTATTCTCCCGAGAACACAAATCCGAGTTGGCGGATGAGCCGTTGAATATCGGGTTGATCAATGATTTTGATCAAGAATTTTTTCAAGTCTAACTTGAAAGATGCAAGTGGAGCAACAACACCTAAATACTCCCTATGAATAATTGAGGGCAGCAAATTGAACAATGAAGGAGCCCGAGAAAGAACAGAGTTGGACTTGATTGTTCTAACTAGCCTGGATTATGGAAGGCTTGAAGGTGTAATCATTTGGTTTATAAATAATAGTAACAGGTCTTGAGGAAATATAATTCCCAAAGAGTTCAACAATTTATATAGACAGCGGGGCCACGATATGGGACCCAGCCTTTGCATTTTCAGATATCTGTTTTTGACAATGAACAGGTATGTACTGGTCGTCCCTTTAACCCCATTATGTACTTGACGTAGCAGTGGCTCAATTGTTGAAGAAACGAGAACTCGAGTTGTTTGCAATCTGTATTGGCTCTCTTGAATTTTTGAAGCGATACTCCCTTTTGAAAGAGGAGTAATCCATTTGAAATTGAATACCACCGCAGATAATTTTGTTTTCCAACGATAACGTGACAAAATGCTAGAAACTCAAACAAACTATTAAATATGGAATAGTCTAGATCCCCGAATGCGATCAAGTACGTCATTGCGAGAGTTCAAATCAAAACTTGAAAATTATGTCTAACCTGTCCCACTTTGATTTTGAGTATATAGTCATTCGAAAGTGTGCTGTTCTCCCTCCCATTTCTCCTCAAATATTGAGGTCATAAAAGCCACTTACGAAATAAATGCAATACAATATAATATTAAAAATGTGATGCAACTCATTTCGTTCTTGATTTCAACACAACACATAAAGGATTTGAAAAGTAGTTGAATTAGAAATTGTCAACGCATACACTTTCGTAGACCAATATAACCAAAAAAAATATTAACTGCTGGCAAATTTTTACAATTTTGTTAACAGTTATTTGTAGATGTCCAAAAAAATCGGCAAGCAATAAACTTAGTGTTCTGAGAGCTTTCATTCCATTCGACAGCCTTTACCTGATCCAAGACGAACTCAAGATTGGAGAAGCTCTTGTCTGATCTTAATAACCGACGGCTTTCATCGGATAACCTATAGCTGTACTTTGTCACGGACTTCTAGAAGCATGGACTGTGAACGAGCTTCCCGGCAAATCGGCCTCTCCTGGTCATTGTAACTCTGAGCCACTTTTCGAATTAAAGTAATAAGAGAAGAAACGCACACCTCTTCAATTAAAGGCAGGCGATTCATATATGTTTTTATTTGTGAAATGGTTCCTCTCAAAGTTAGATTGTCATAACCTTATGCAGCTGAGCAAGAACAGGTCGAAAATTCGAATTGTATGTAGTGTTTACTACATAACTTTGGACATATCTCCTGAGTTCCCTACGCATAGTGTTGGTGTAAGTGGTATGTGTATGTACATGTGCTCCTTCTTGCTAATGGTGCATTTAGATAACCCTTTTTTGACACCTTTTGTGTTCCAATCCGGCTTTTACAGGCGATTTTCTCGAACACTTTGCAACATGTTTTAGAACCTACCTGCTCCTACGCAAGATTGAGCGTGACCAAACTAGGTTAATTGTAACGAGCACTTTTTTTACAATCTAAGAGCCTTTTGGGTTCAATTAGTTAATTTATGAATAAAAAAACGAGCATACATTGGACCAGATAAAGCAACTTTGATGGTTATCTTCGAAATTTGAAATAATGCATCTTGCGAGAACTGCATGTCAGTTAGGGTCTCCCTGGGGTGGACGAGTGACGGACGATCAGAACCTCCATTTCAAACATGAATGATAATCGTGAGCTGAATTTAAAACCAAGTACATACCTGGTACATGGTGGCATGAAAAGTCCCAAAATGGCTCAATAAAATCTGTCACGTTACCATAAACATAAAATCAACAGGCCGGCCCTCCAAATTAAAATTTTGGTTGATATTGCCATCGGGCATGTTGTCTATATTTACTTACTTCTTTTTAACATTCACAGACAAGGACGATCACATTTGTTCATTCTGCGAGAAGTTTCGGCTAACTTGAGTTTGAAGTCAAGAATCGAAATGAAATCCAAAAGAAATCAATCTATTCGTACTCGATTGCTGTAGTTTCATACATTGTAAAGGGCAACGACGGTCAAGACCTAGCAAGACAATCAATGATGAGCCCACTAATTAGTGGAACTTCGCCAGACTGGAATGCACTTAATCATATCTATTGGCCTGTGCACTAGGGGAGTGCTAGTAACACTGAAAAACGAGTCTCAGCATTCAAAAGCAGTGGGTCAAAATTTGGAGAAAAAAATCTATTATGACAATTGCTGGAACAACTAAATCACCTTTAGCCCGAACAAAAGATGTTAAAGCCCGATGGATTATGGGGGAGGAATTTGGAAAAATGGTTGGGAGAGAGCTATGGAGATAAAGGCATACGCTTTGGATTATTTTTTCAAGAATATTTATTGATTCAATGTTGATAATGATACATAAATAGTTGTTCGATAACCATCGATCGACATTTTGAAATATATACTAGATATATTTTCAATATACTTTTTCTATAAAAAAAAAGTTTATATCGTCGCTGACATTTGGGGAGGGGGGGCTAGAATCAAAGTTGAATTATTCGTCAATTCTTTCTGACAAGATAAGATTTTATCACTTGGGGGTACATCAGATCTAACACAAGGACATTTGGTATTGATTTATGGACTGGTAGTTGTTTTATGTGTAGTGGAGGGTGTCGCTTCTTTGACCTAGAGCGTATGCGAAGAAGTTTGGTTTCTCGACTGCAAGTATGACTGGCGTGGATGACTGATCTAAATCACAGATCTAGAGCGACATTGGGGTTTCCACTGAGGATCCAGCTAAAGTGAGGTCTCCCACACTGATCTTGTTCCTTTGCAAACCCTTAGGGTGGAGCATGGGGATGGGAGAAATCGACATGGATGAACCAGGAGAATCTGACAATGATCCCATGCTGAAATCTTCGCTCATCTCGGATTCGAGCGAATTACTGATCTCTTTGGCGGGCTTGGTTTGATTAGCCACGGCCATGGGTTGAGACAGGGCCCGTTGAAGTACGGGAAGGGATTTCATGAAGGTCCCCTGCGGTTCGGAGACTTGCATCCACGGGTGATCCAAGATCTGACTGAGATTGATTCGATCTGATTGGTTCACGGTCAAGCATCGTTGGATCAGATCCTGGACCTCGAGACTGAGCTTCAGCTCGGGTCGGAAACTCAAATGGGCTCGCTTAATCTGGGAATCACTTTCAAAGGGAATATCTCCGCAGACCATATCAAAGAGCAGAATCCCCAAAGACCACACGGTGAGTCCATCGGCTCGGTACCGACGAAACTTGATCCATTCTGGAGGAGCATACACTCTGGTTCCTGGAAAATGGAATAGAGGAGAGTTGTAGAATCGAGCTTGATCTCAAAAGCACATTGAATGGACCTTTCAGGCATGCCACAATGTATTACGGCTAGACACGGTGTCAAGTTCAGGCGAGTGAAATATCTAGTCAGCACTTTTTGAAATGAACGAAAAATTGGAGCTACTCGAACGAAATATGATTTATTGATGTTCAATTGAACTTACCATCAAAGTCAGTGTAAACATCCTCTTTCCATTGGGCACCGCTTCCAAAGTCGATCAACTTCAATTCCAAAGTTTTGGTATCGATCAGGAGATTTTCATCCTTGATATCGCGATGAAGCACTCCGGATTCCTGGCACTGAATGACCGTGGTCAAGATCTGTCTGAAGAATCGCTTGGCCAGGACCTCGGGTACGAATCCGGCGTCCGAGATGTAATCGAAGAGGTCTTTGCAGTTGTTCATGCGCTCCATGACCAGGAAGAAGCAATCAGGCATCTCGAAGAAGTCGATCAATTTGATGACCCCGGGTACGCTGGCCACTTGCTTCATTAGGGCCACCTCAATGGGGATGTGGGTAGCATTCTTGTCCATTGCAATGATTCGATTCTTGCTTACAATCTTCACTGCCACGGGTAGGCGGTCCTTGATGCGATGGGCCGAATAGACGGTCCCAAATCCACCCTTGCCCAACACGGCTCCCAAGGCGTATTGCTTGGAGAACTCTCGTTGGCTTGAGACGGACTCTGCAAAAGGCAAAAGGGCCATGTTCAATACGTTGATATTTGGCATTTCCTTGCGAGCGAGCGAGCGAGCGAGCTCTCTATCAAGCCTGGAGACATTTCTTGACAATCATTTTCGGCAAAGGTTATAATAAGATGATGCTCTGGCCACATCTATACAGCATTACGTCGAAAAGGAGTGAAGAAATAAGCTCCATTTTGTTTTCAAGACAATCCTGGCCAACTGGGTGTACATCGCGGTGACATTTGCGAATTAGGCGAAGGTCACATATGTTAAGGAAGAGTGGCGGAATGCACTTTTGCAAGGCTGCCATGAGAAGTGCACTCATGGCCTCGTTCAGAGGGCTAATTTACGACCAAAGAATTCAACAATTCTTCACTAAAACGCACAAGGAAACCCTCGTACTTTGCCTCACCACTCTTCTTCTCCCTTTCTCTCCAAGCCTCGGCCAGGTATCTCCAAATAAAACTCCAACGGTTTTAACCGCTTTTTCCCCTTGCCTCGCGTCACCTGATTTAAAAGGACGCCAACTCTTTCGTACAAAACGGACAAGAGTCAAGTTCAAAGTCAAATGGCCAAGACAGTGTGCAAAGCATTCACTGACTCGAGAATGTTGGCGTATTGCCCAAGATGAATTTGGGAACGGCGTACTACACAGCAATCCTTTTTTAGGCTCTGATGCCAAAAAGATCACGTTGCTTTATGTGCCCCTGGATTCGTCTTATGAGTCAGGTCTGGCTTCTTTGAAAAGAGCTCCTGGCCAAGAAGCATCCTAAGCTCGTGACTCACAGATGGTGCTTTACAGCCTGACACCCTAGTCTAGTAGAAGTAGTATGGTAGCATGATACAAAAATTGTTTGTGTCCGGGTCATGTGACAGTTCTAGCGCAACAAATCCCACGTCCCACCTACGCATGTGAAAGCAACAATTGGGAGCCAACTAAGCTCCGAGGAAGGGAACGTTCCCGGGCTACGAATTTTGCGTATATCCAGCCTTTGGAGTGAAGAAGCCCTAGTCCTTTGGCTCGGCTTTCCTTCTCGCCGCAGAAAGTACACATCCCGTCGTTTTTGACCTGAGCCAACCTCCTCCCTCCCCTTTACCCCCCCTTCCCCCCTCCTTCTCTTCCCCCCTCCTTCTCTCATTCTTCTCCTTCTTAACATGTACCTCTCCCCCTTAACGAAAGAGCGAGTAAGAAAGGCCTCTAAGGCCTCTAAGGCCTCTAAGGCCCTCCGACAAACCAGAAAATTCTGGTCTACCCAGAGAGTGAAGCGGATGCAGCGCAGAGAGTCGCAAAAGAGAAGAGTCTCTGACGTCACCGGGAACAAACGTACTGTATTCTTCCTGTCAAAAGGTTGGCGGTTCCACTTTTTTTTATTTCCTGATGGCGAAAATGCGCAGAAAATGACCTCTGGGGAATTCCAAAGTCTAGTACTAAGCGTTGATATTGTTTGTGTACTACCCAAACAGGTTCGGGCAATCTATCCATCTTCCCTCCCTTCTAGTAAACTACTAATGTTGACCTAAATAGGACGGAGTTATGAATCACGGCCACAAACAATGATTCCAATATTTGAATACAGCGTGGCGTCCAATGCATCGTAGAACGTCTCTGGCGATTCCAGGAATTTGGACTGGGCATCGATTGGCGGGAAGGTTACAGTATACGCGGCTCTTGGACTTAAAAGTGGTGAAATACCTTGTCATACTCGCCCATATGTAAGCTAGCAAGCAGGTCGGTTTGCACTCGCTCATTGTACGTATGTATGTCTGTACGTACATTAATTGCACCGAGTGACGCCGGGAGGGTTCCAAGTTCGTGTAAACAAGTCTCGGTAAAGGCTACTCGTCCTTCCTGGAATCGACCTTCCTTGCAAGCTGGATGATGAGATGGGTATTGTTTTTGTTTCAGCGAGAAGGCGCAAAAAGGTCGCTTTGAACTTTGCAATTACTACTGGCCAATGAATCGTCTTTTGCCAGTAAACCATGGACAACAAAATATCTGCATTATCATCATCGTCGTTCAAATGGCTGGATATACTAATGGTAGTAGGCCTGTGCGCGGGAGCGCGATGCATTATTGCCAGTGAAGATAACTACTGGCTCAACCACGACTTGCACTACCACTAGATCGTCAAGGATGGTTGTTGCACCAGCCAAGGTTTTATTTTTTCAATCCAAGTGCGTAGTTTGGTAAATGGCAAGGACACATTTCACAACTTCCCGATTGAACTACTAGCATACAAAACTGGCTCTCAAATGTGCGTTTTCCCTACATGCTACTTCTGCTGTTACTTCTAATAATACGATCTAAGAATGAGTGAAATTATGATTCTTACCTCTCTGCATGGTGGTGGTTGATCCTTTAGAGGATGATAGATTTAATAGATCCCGCAATCTCATGTTATTCGCGGGTGGGGTTTGAAGTGCAATTGTGTCGGTAGAATTCGTGTTGAATATTGATCCAAACACTCGTGTCTTGAGAGCACTGTTCAGTTTGGAACCACTTGAGTGATGAAGGTCTGCTCGAAGTTGGAACGAGAACTTTTGGAAGTGTTTAGCACAGAATTGCTCTTGTGTTTATGCTTTGAGGCTAGCTCTGAAACTGTTCTTCATTCGGGATGTTCCTCACTATTATTGGTGAGACTGAGGTGCGCAATGCGCACTCCTCCTCTCAATGTCCATGTGCGTGTGCGCTCTTGACGTTTGGAAGGAAATTCCACTCGCTCACAAGTTTACGTTCTCATATCAGAGAGGAGATAGAGACGACAGAGGGCTGGAGGGCGAGCGAAACGTAGTGAATGAACCGCAGCACACCGAGAGTGTTCTTTTCCCGTGTGTTTGCGCTTCTCAAGAACTGGGAATTACATCACGACAAGAGTTTTGGGTATCCATTATGACTTATCATGAGTCTTAGGCCTCACACATGGGTTTCAGTTGGACAATTTAAAGTCCATAATATGACGTTAGTTATTGTTTGAACATATCAGTCCATGGATGATATGCTCAATGTTTTAGCCGAACATTCGTTGTTTTCGTAGACTCTACTTACGCACGTGCGCGACTGGCCCTGAGGCTGATGCGCCTGATATTCACGTGACGTCATGCGCAAAGCCATTCAGGGTTGTGGGAGAGTTTGGATTGAGGCCAAAGGCATTGTTTGTTAGTCATTGTTTGTGTTCTCTGGAAACAAAATGATTATTTTAAGCTGAAGAATTTCATTCCATCTCCCAACAGGTGTGATCCCGAGCTATGTTGACGGCGAGCAATGTACACATCCTGCTTCAAAAAAGGCTGCTTTTGAGAATGTGTTGGAGAGCAAGTTGGAGCCAAGCCTCTAAAAGTTTTCTTCAGGTACCATCTAGAAGGAAACCATAGGCAAGGGGGTACTTCACCTGTGGAATGCAGTGTCAATAATAAGATGGAGGGATCAGCTTCGGTTTTTAACGTCTCGTCTGGAAAAACAACCAGTGTAACTTGCTAGGACTTCGGATGTTTTCATGGAAATTACCACAGAGTAATTTTTTTTCTGATATTTCCGACACACCAAAACGGCAGCCAGAGCGAGGCTTGAACCTCATTCATTCACTGTCCAAATTCCCCTCAAGTGTGATAAGGTTGTTTGCATATGGAAACGTTAAGCAATTTCTCGAGAGAACTCTCATTCCTGTTCAATTGAAGAGTGTATTGTTGAGCGGAAATTCTACTCCTCTCCAAAGCTCTCTTCCTAGTAACGTCCAATAATAGGAATGTAGATATGCAATTGTTGTTGTTGCTTATGTCGCGCAATAAATGAGCCTCTTTGTGGCCCATCAGCCTTAGGCCCCCTCTAATGCGCGCTTTGGAAACGGGGATGGGAAATTCTGGAAAACTGGCTTTGGAACCTGATAATCTCCTCCCATCTTCTCAACTTCCCCGATTTCAAATGAAGTCCAACATTCCTGAACGGGGAGGTTCCACGGGTGTTTGGAATGTTATTGAAACTAACTTCCATGTGAGTGTTGAGTGTGTTACTGTATCCATGATGAATTACACATGATGACTTTTTGTGTCAACAATGTATTCCCAATCACGCTCTAATGAATTTTGAGTCAAAAAGTGTACAGTACACATTTCGACATACGCCCTAATGTTGATGGGAAGGTTTCTGGATTTTACTAGATTGGCATAGGTGTTTCATCCAGTTTTGAGCAGGTCTACCCAGATCTGATTAATTCCTAGGTGCAGGTTGGTCCCCTAGCCTACATACAGCCAGAAGATGCAAATCACATCAAGAGAGGAAGATAGTAGGTCTATGAAAGCCCAATTCCATTTCAAACTGGACTTTTTCAGTGACTAGTTCATCCTCCGCACCAGTTCTTCATTGAGTTTACCTTTGCTATTGCGGGACTACTCTGAAATTTCACCAAGCCATACGACATATGCAAAGTGCCCCCAGATGTTCTTGCTTACTTTGGAGAGTTCAAAGAGCATCGCCAGGGATCCAAAAGTAGCCGAGGGGTTCTTTTTTTACATGGCCTTGTCCCTTGCTGAGATAGGGGGTCATCTGGTGGCAGTCAAAAGTTCAACGCCCAATCGGACTTGGATCTTTAGCTCCAAGGGTGATTGGCACTGTCGAGGATTTGTTTGTTTCTTGTTGTGGTAGGCAAAAATAAACATTTAAACGTCGGCTCCGTCGGCTTCTCGTACGTCTCCGTTGCCCCGTGGAAGGAAGCACTTGCCACGAGCATGAAATGTGAGAGTCAAAAGGATCAAAGTCAAGTTTTCGCTTCCAACAGAAATTGAGAACGTGATCCGTGCGTCTCTTTTTTCTCTCTTTCTCTCTCGCACTGTTTCGTTCTTCAGTCCCTCATCGTGCAATCCAGTCCAGTGGGGGATTAAAGTACGAATTTCAGCTCAATCGAAGCCATAAAATTTATCCGATTACGCCCTCAAAAGTACAAATATGTTCAATATAGTGTCTCCAATGCCAGGCAGGGGCGAAAGACATCGATAACCATCCAACATCCATGCCAAAAACATGCCTTTTCAGATTTATTGGAAGTTAGAAGGACTGTTACTGGGGAGCACCTAACAAATCGGTTTTAACCGCATTGTACCGTCAGCATATCGATGTGAAAGTCCAATGGGACATGTGGTTTAAGTGTATTTAGAATTTGTGACACCCAATATCCTAATGACAAAGGAAAAACATAAGTACATACCCAACACGAGCACTAGAATCTAATAGGAACCCACCCCTGTATTCTCATAAACCTTTTGGGGCTCCCTTCGTCGATTCATTGATTTGACCAAATGAAGGGTAGGAAATGATCACAGCAATTCTACTATGTGTGTTTTTTTTTGCAAGGCGGATGTACGGTACTGGGGGGGGGGGAGGTGACATTTGTTCATGAATCTATAGTACTTATTGAGTTGGACAAAGGAAATCTAGTCCTAGATTTCCAATCGTCCTTCCAAACACGTGGCTAAATGTTCTTCTGCTATTTGCTACGCTGACACTCTAATCAGCGACCTTCAAATACTGAAAGACTTCCTTGATTAACTCTTCTGCGCAACAATAAGAGGTCAAACACCAAAAGAGTTGGTAAGTGTTGACAATTCCCTCATCAGCCACTGTTTTATGGACTGATTTCAACCATTACGTACAAAAATATCGGAATCATTAGATCATTAGTTCGCTCGAATTTACTTGTGGAGTCAAAACAGAGAATTGTAAAGATTCCTCCTTTGATCTGTAAAATTAGGCCCCGACAAGAATCTGGAGCACTAAGCATGAGGGTGAGCCATCGGAACACGTTTCCACTCGTCCAATTATTTCGGAGGTTGAACATGCAGGACCCGAAATGGAGGGGTGAGAAAGTACATACTTATTCATGGGCATTCCAGCTCATTTGATACGAACAAGTACGGGTGTTGGATGTACGGCGAATTCAACTTTGACAAATCGTCTTGTCGACTTTTGTGAACAAGGTACAAACCCACAGTTTAGTAAGCCATCATTCTCTAAGCTTGGATTCACCTGCAACTCGCTAGAATGGAATGAAGTACATGTCAAAGATGAAGGTCGGTCGTCCTCCAAGGCATTTTCCATGCTGTACCATAGTGAGAATTGACAAATGCCCACCCTTGGTGAGGTGGTGGGTGTACTTAGGTGGTAGGTACATACACCGATAAGGTCAATCGATTTGCTTCCATGTGAAAAAACGTAACAATAACAACAATGATAATGTGTGCGAAGAGCGTGTTAATGTAATGTTATGATTGCAGACAATTTCGTGATGATGACACGTACTTTTGAACCGGTTTTTCCTAGATTTGTTTTGCGGTTAAGGGTTCAATTTCCCGATGTGTTATTGGACCCTCGTATTTGATAATCATGGTGTAAGCAAAACTTCCCCATCACCCCGATTTGCTTCGTGACAAGACACCCATGGCAACGGCGTCCGGCCGATCACAACCTAATCACAAATCAACGCGTTGTTTTGTTCCACTCTTCTCATGACAGAAGAAAACGTTGGGTCACCCTTTGACGAGCGACAAAATGTAATCCGCCTTTCTACGTCTTATCAAAATATCCCTTATATCTACGGAAACGCCATGTTCTCTGTGTCAGAGGTGTAACGAGAAGCGCGATGTACCCTGTATATGTAAAGTTACAGCGAGTCCAAGAGATCACGGCAAAACATTCAAATCTGTTGGACAATCCATGTTTTGCCGACATGTTCCCTTCAAGAGCACACTTGGGGAGTTCCTTTGCTTGTACTTTCAAGGTGTCTTAATTATGAAAGACTGTTAATGCAGTAGTCACATGGCCCATCACTCCTTGTCAAAGGTCAGATCCCAAAAGGGAAGCCCACCTCTAAAGGCTGCAAAATCATTGCTTCCCCTTTGCAATCAAAAAAAGACCACATTCGACTGGCCTATGAAGTGCCAATTGCTCGCTCAGGGTTAAGTAGTACTTTCCGTTGGGGCAAAAAGAGTTGACCGTTGCAATCACATGAGTGACATTTCGACGCTGGGACGTCCTGCGATTGGACTTCTTCAGACTGACCAGATCACTCACGTTTGGATGGGAATCGTGGACAAGTAATGCTCAATAAGAAGCTTCCAGACATCCCAAACCTACTGGGTATGACAAAATGTTGTGGCTTTTTTACCTTTTTCCACTTCGCGTGCCAGTAAATTCGATGCAAACCAAAAGATATTTCTTTTCGACTCTTAATGTTCATATTCCAGACTTTTTAATTGCTTAATAACCACAGAAACATTCGACTGGCTATTGGGAATAGTATGTTGTTTGTACCAGGTTCTCGAAACGGGGTCATGGGAATGATAAATCATGATTAATGTACCAGTTGTCTCGAATCTCACAGTTGTGTCAATTTAGTCAAACAAACTCTCCGTCGAAGTGAAAATAAAAACAATCGGGATTAGATTTAAAAACACAAGAGAATGAGAGAGCCGCCATCATTTCTCCCGGGTCTCAGCACTTCCAGGGCCATGCTCGTCCCTTTATCCCTCTCTTACTTCGTCCCGTCTGTTCCATGTACAATATGTTCCACTCAAGAAGGTCGTCGTGCTTCACCGTTTAGCAAGCCAGGGTTTCTTTTGGCACGTTCCTTACTCGGTTGTGCTGGCTTTTTTGGCTTGTCACGTGTTCATTTGACATTCTTTCAAATTCGCGAAACGCCTTCATTTCCACGGGACATGGCCCAGTCGACTTGAAATTCCTCGTACTTTTCAAAACGGAGTTCGCTTGCCATACGTACAATCCAAGACGAGTCAATGTCAAAGACAAGGGGACCACGCGCTAATGTCGCTCCTTCATGAAAACGAAACTTTTCTGGACAATCGAAGAAAGCTGCAACTGCAGATGGACATGTTTCATTACGTGCTTGTCGGAATGAACCATCGCACAAAGGCAATGATGATGATGATTGTAATGAGTACTGATTATATTTCGGCCCTCAATGAATGAGATTTCCACCAAGCAATAAACCCCCTGGAGAGATTGAATGTCACGGAAAGGTCAAATCCGACAGACTGCGCGCACCCACACGGACCCCCTTCATTCGCGGGGAAAGAGTTTCAGATTTCGTTGGACATCTCTCACACAACGATGTCTTCAATATTTGACCAAAAAACGAACGGGTCCTTCCTTCATTCTTGAACCCCTTTAGGCAATAACCACCAGAAAATGAATGGATTTTCTAGCTGATCGTATTTCATCAGTCCTCTTGTTTGCATCCGTTTTCAAGCCCAATACAATCCAGATTTGCTAATATTTCCCAGCACAATTATGAGAAATTCCCGGTCAGTTCGTATTTTCAAAGCTCTCAATTTGTCTGGTTTTAACGCTTTGATTGCTTTCTTGGTGGAACTTTGGCGTCTAGTGGCATCGTGGAAGAATATGTCTTTCATTTTGTCCAACCAATAGACGCTATAAATCAACATTAAAAATGGCTCCAGTGAGTATTTCATTAACACCCTGAATGAGGTATCTGTTTTGCTCGCTCTTGACAAGGACAGAAGAACATGATCGCGGCCCAAAAGGCCATAGAAAAAGTAGTGACCGAACAGCAGCTTACTAAAAAAATATGATGAAAGCCACAACACGTGGACGCCCGCAGTGCTTCAAACAATGGCAAGAAGTAATCCCGAGATGTCAAACCTGCGCTCTCTCCTATTCATCTATTCATAGGAGTGCCCTCGGAACTCAGGAAGCAATTCTCAAGTAAATCGCATTTCCCTCTCTCTCAACTACGTGACTTGTTTCGTTCATTCTTATTTCTGCTTTTCGTGCATGCCACTCCATAATAAGCTGTGAGAGGTCACGAAATGCGATGCTATCATCACATGGGTTGTGTTGTGTCAAATATGGCTGAAACGTCACATTTGTGCGACGATTGGGTCAGCAGAAGTTCAAGCGATGCATGTAGCCAAAAAATTGGTCGTGGGCCCACGAGCGACTAAATTACTCGTCTTTGAATCTGAATGAATATACAGAAGAGTGTGTACGTACGCGTACGTATGTGGTGTATGACTTACTACAGTACTGACTCAGCTCGCTTTGTGTCCTTGGCGAATCACCCCTACATTTCCCTTGTTTGAACACCAATGAATGCGAACAACTCCCTTCCCCGAATTTCAATTACAGCCAGCTCCAATTTCATGGGCCCATATCGCATTTGCCCACTCCGCCGAATCTCGTCGTGGACTTCCCCATCCACATCACCCCTGTTGTTCTTGTTGATCTTCTTCTTCTTCTTCGCCTTCTGCTTCTGATCCTGCTTCTCTCCTTCATGCATAGTTCTATACAACAGTATACTGTAGTCTCTGCCTAAATTAGCTATTGAACTTTTCGACGTGTTAGTTTCGGGCCAAGATGAATGCAATCCAAAGGTTCCGGAAATAGAGGTATCATCCTCTCTCCAGTTTTATCGCTTCTTGGTGATGGTGGGCCCACAAGGAAAATGTCAAAGTGACGAGAAATCCCACGCTTGCGTACCGGATGGCTTCACCCCTTTGTCTCTCTTTTCCCTCATTCTTCCTTTAGGGTCTGAGCGACGAAACTCAGTCATCATAAAGCAAGCAAGTCGTTTCTTACGCGGTCGGCTTTTCCCACCCAATGATCTTTCTTTGGATATTCATCATTCTACGCAACTTTGTCTGGCTTCGGCTTCCATCCCCGTTTGTTCATTGGGCCTCGTGCAAAGTCGTAACACTCGATGCATCTGAAGCTCATGAATCGGCGAATGCACGAGGAAACTGGATGGAGAGACGGATGGCATCATCAGTTATACGCATTCACAAATCAAGGAGGTGGTTCTACCATCTTCTAACGTTCCCACTAGGTTAATAGTATGTTCAGTTTCTGTCCAATAAATCCAGGTAAGCAACGTTTGGTGAGAACATCATGAATCACCTCTTCACCCGAAAACGTTGCTCTTCTACGATAGGAACGCGAGAGATGGAATATGTCTGATCAATTTTGGAAAGGTAAATGACTTTCTCGAGAACATACTGGAATTTCGCTCGCGTGATCTGACGGAGATATTTTTTCCTTGAGAAAACTTGGAGTTGAAATGTGAGGGGGAAAAAAATACCGTCATGGGATGGCCTTTCAGGGAACGCGACAACGGATGTTCCATTGTTTTCCTCCCTCCTAATGTTTTTTTAACACTTGCACGTCTTCAATGGTGTAGTTTAACACATGTAATTATTTGAGTTTTTCCTCGAAAGAAGAGAGTTAAGAACAGCCACTTATAGGAGAAGCTTTGTCTGTTTGCCTATCTGAGAAAAAGTGTCTTTTTTCCAATCAGACGAAGGGTTCGGTCTCTTAAACGTCATCATTTTGCGGTTTTTAATTTCTATTTCCAGTCTCTGGTATATTTGCACCAAATCAATTGCATCTAATTGAAACTTAAAAAATACACAAATAACGTGGGTGTACAAATAAATGCTTGATCTGCATTGATGAAGACTTACTGGTCATGAGATAGGCTCGATAAGAAAAGTGAATTTGCTTTCAAAATTGAATCGATTCGTACACAAATAGATTCCCGAGAAGAAACTTCTCTCATGGATGACATTTTAAAATCCAAAAAGTACGTAATGAAACCGAACATTCATTGTCCAGATTTTGATTTCAAACCGAATATTCTTTATTTATGGGCTCAACCAAGTCCAGCAAATCTACGTATGCTAAAATGCTCCTACAATGTTCATGTCTAAATAAGTCTCGCCTAGCTAAATTAAGAAATCGATAAGACACAACAATCTCTTATCCTTAGGATGAAGGCTCATTGACACGAGGTGTATTTACATCCATGTACTCTGCACGATAAGTCTTTTTTCCCCTCCTTTCGATTTAGCGTTTGAAGCGAATTCCCGCGTGAAAACATGGGAAAATCGTCATGCCGTAAATGGATTACTTATTCAACTTGTTGACGATGGGGTAACACTCGTGTTTGATCAGAATGAGTGCCTAGGATACTGTTCAGGCCTTGAAATGTATCTTTGGATGTGATGATCATGACAGAAATCATCGACCTTGCTCTGAAACTTGATGCTCTAACCGTGAAGTACTTGAATAACAAGCGCTCGGATTCTGCTTGAATTGGAGGCAATACAACTCGATTCATACACACTATGTGCAAGAATGGCAACATTTTGATGGCATTCAAATCCATGAACGAATAGGAACCGAACATTAGTTGGATTGGCAGTCTGTTTTCCGGGAACACTCTGTATACTTTGTTCCTTCGCGGAATAGCTTTGGAATTTCACATCAAAATACATCTTGTATAGAGGATGATTTGTTCCTGGCTTTTGGGTAAACAACTCATCTAGCTCAGGGAGATCATGAATATGGTGAGGATCACAGACCTCCAGGGAACATGAGAGACACTTCACACAAACAGCCGCCATAAAATAATGTGCCTTTCATTCTCGTAGACCATTGTGAATGGTTCGAGCCGAATTTTCAAAGCTCAAACGAGCATTTGATGCAGTTCTCTAATGGGGTTACAGAATGGATTCCGGTAATTTGACCTTCTCTCCGAGCTGCTCTCTTCTTTTTGAATGATCAGCACATGACCATACATAACCTCGTGCAAAAAAGGTCATTGGAGTCTTGACTCTTCAAGGTTTTCAAACATACGTTGAGCGGAATGTGAACCTGTAGAGAGATTGTACGACCCTAAATACTTGCCATACCTAAGTTGATACTGCGTCATATTCCAAACAGTTTTAGCGTTTGAACGTTGTCTTCAGACATTTTCATGCGTACATTATTTGCTCAACTGTTGTATACTATGTATTACATCCATTCACTAGTCTCTTCTCATGTCAATGTATGAGCTTGAACTTCGTGGAATGCTCCTGAATGGAAGGGCATGCAGTAAACTCTCAATTTTCAAGTATTCTTAACCTGCTGGGGAAATGGTCAAATGGAAGTAACAAAAACCCGATATTAGAAGTGACAGCCGACAACAAGGAAAGTCATCCACCCCACCCCACCCTGCCCTTTTTCCTTACTTGATGGCATTATACATAATGCGCCCATGTGCTAGCCATGTGCTACCTTGAGAGCGTTGGCTCGCGTTTTTAGAGTAAAGAACAGGTCTTACATAGTGAGCTGAAGCAAACCAACGACGATGGAAGGTTTCTCATCACAGAGGCTTTATCTTGATCTTGGTCATGCTTGAGAACCAACCTAATGTCCACTCAATAGGATTATGCTATGAGGTCTTGATCCCTTGTCTTAGCGCATTTTTTTCGTTTTTGTAGTCTGGCAGAGGCATTTCTGTTAGTCAAGGCAATGTCAGCTGAATATATGTATAAGGTTGTATTTGAATAACATTTGGCATTCATGCATCCATTCATATTTTCTTATCAAAACATACCGCTTGTCAGCTAAGATATTGCTATTGATGGCAAATAAAACGATGGAGGTCATATTATATTTTAGACACAGCAGTGCAACAATCCAATATAAAGATATGTATTTGTTCATTTGGTTGTAATACAAATTGGGGCAAAGGAGAAGATCTAGATCCGGCACATTTGGTCGTGCTTTCGTTGACTGCGAGGCTCTCAAATTGACGAGCAAGATCAAGGATGACTGATAAAAGAAGCACACTTGGTTCCACCTAGCCAAGTCATCTTTTACATCAAAAACATTGCGAAGAACCTTTAGAGCTTCAGAGACAATTCAGCCTAAAGATCCCGGAAGAACGTGTGTTGTCCTCCTTGCTGTTGCTGTTATTGTTGTTGTTGTTGTTAGAGCCCGAGTATGAATGAGATTCGTATCAAAACCAATGCCGTTTGTGAGCCTTTTTGACGATCTGGTTGGCTTGAAATTGCGTGTTCATAATGTCATAAAGTCTCATATGTCGTCTACTATTTCTTGCTCCAGATTGACCACTGATTTTGGTTATAAGTACGGTTGCACACCACATCATTAGTATTTCGAATACATGTCAGTGGTAAAAGCGCCGCCTAATATTCCGGACTCGAATGTCGTTTATCGTCATCAAAGTAAAAA
Source organism: Tigriopus californicus (assembly GCF_007210705.1). NCBI lineage: Eukaryota > Metazoa > Arthropoda > Copepoda > Harpacticoida > Harpacticidae > Tigriopus > Tigriopus californicus. The sequence goes on from NC_081448.1 coordinate 1,274,901, forward strand.
GATGACTCTTTGATGCCCCCAAAAAGTCCACAAATGCTAGTGACACACTTGAGACGTTGTTTCACTTCGATGTCATTTGAATTGGAACCCCTGTTCAAATCTGGAAAGCTATCAACCCCAATCATCATAAGTAGCCAGGGTTCAAGCTATGACCATCGCTACCTGAAACTCAGGATATGGGTTTCTTCACACTGACTCGACTCAATTCCACTGATCTGTGGGACAAGATATGCTCATTTTTCTCCCTCAAGTATTAGACAGGATTAGTCAAAGGACGCCATACTCATTTCTCAGGGATTTGACCCCTCCAGATCCACAAGAACATGTAGGCTACAGACACCCAGAGAGAACCGGTTTCCCATTGTTGAGTTTCGGTACAAAAAAACAACGGGATCAAAACCCGGGAGTGACGTTTTTGTCCCGCTTACATATTTGACTTCATTGATGTATTATGTATAATTTAGACGGAGTCTCGGCTTGTAAGCTGGAATTCTTCTCACAGCTCGCGGCTTCTTATCGGATACAAGCATAACTTTTTGCGATGTCCATTCACACTCACTCCGGTTTGAGCAGGGGATTACGAGTTCGGATCATGCCTTCAAACGTACATACATACGCTTTGGAGGGGCTCTTCGTATTTATTGTTTAGCTCCCGAATAAATTCTGGTTTTGTTAGATATCCAAAAAAGGCTCTTCGATGAACTCAGTGAGTGAAACTGCCTCCGCATCACTCTATTTCTTCACAGTCTCCTTAGCTTCTCAGGGGGCCAAGGTGACACAATACAGAAGGGCTCTTGAACCGCATTTGCTCGAGGTGTGTTGGACCTACCAATATTCTCGGTACGAGTACAACAAACAACTCCATTCATGAAGGCTTCAACATGGACGGGAAGACCTTCAACGGCTCAAATCAGGCCAAGTTAGATGTCGACGCCGTGACCACTTCCAAGAAAGTGAGCCAATAATGGCCATGGTGGATTTAAAACCAAACTCAGTAATACGACGTGCACAGCACTCTGCTATTGTTCGTGTCCACGCCATAGCAAAGACATAATGCTTAAATTGTAATGGTCAGGTGCACGTCGTATGTGTAGTATGTAGGATATCGGGGGTGGTCTTCACTCACGTGGCAGGAACTCGTTTGGACCGAGGCGATCGTACTCTGGAGCGGCCCATCATTCCAATCGGGATGGACAAAAAGAATGACACGAAAACGGCGACGGCATTCTTTGTCGGGGTTTGCCTTTTGGACTCCTGAATACACCCCTTTGATATTTGACATCGTTAGGCCCTCTTCTCTTTGTCATTAACGTCTATCTGTACCGGGTATGTGTGTGCGTGTGTGTGTGGCTAAGGAGCCAAACAGGGACACTCCGTTAACGAATTAGAGACAGAAACCTGGACACTTGTTTACTTTGTCTGGTCAGGTGCGTGTGTGAGTGCGTGGATTTTAATGACGTCATAACGACGGAGCTTCTTTTCTCATTGTCTTGAAGTCTTGAGCTCGGTCTGTCTTTGCACATCCATCACATTTGTGCTGTACTGTGATGTCTTGATTGACAAAAAGAGGGAACGGATCCAGTCCTGACGGCGTCAGTGGAACACGCTTCTTAGGCAGTGTCCAAGATTTAGAATACAAGATGGGATTAAGTGAAAGCGACGGCATTCCTTTGTATCTCCATGATGTGTAGACTCTTGGGTCTGCTCCCTTGGGAGGAGTTTCACGGGATATCAGAGTGTATTGTGGACTGAATGGACCGATCATTTGAGTCCGGCCAACTCACAATTGTTTTTGGAACGCAGGTCCATTTTTTATTGACTTTGAGCTTTTTCTTTGCTTTTCTCTTGAGCTGATGTTTTGACCTTGAGAAACCATTAGGCTGGAGACTGGAGAGAGATGGGTGAAAATACCCCCAATTTCTGAGTGGTTGGAGCCGTCTGTGTAGAAAACAAAGAATCCAAGAACCCATTTTGATTGGATGACGAGATGTGGAGAGAACAACAGTAGTACAGTACGTGAACCTAAACCCAGGGCGAGGTTGGATGTGGTGTATTGCTTTCCTGTTTTGATATAAAAAAGCCAATCCATGAACCTTCGAGTTATTCATGGAGGATTGCAAAACACCTTTCGACAAAAGACACGGATCTCAACCTTCAATAATGTAGCCATCAAAAATGATTGCTAGAGGCAAATATTCGATGTTCAACTGGGACTGATGGTGAATGTGTATTTTTATTTTCTTGCCGATTTTTTATTAACTGTTTACATTAACAATTGGTCAAACATGTGGGTCCATTAGTACATTCACCACATGAAACCTTACTTACGGTTTCTGTGTGGTGTTTATTTTTCCGTATGTTATGGCTTACAATTTTGAAATATGCGATTGACTACGCCAATCCTTTTTATGGTCCTTTTCAGATGTATGCACTTGATCCCTGACGGGTTCTGCTAATTCTATCCCCGGATTGCTCAAGTTATTTCACGTTTGACAATTGCGTCCATTTACTAAATTCAATCGCGCGAAAATACACATGCCACGTAAACCAGTTACACCCGACCAGGAACAAATCGAAATAATCCAGATTGTCGAGCCTCCAAAAGCGAAATGCTCATTGCTTCGAAGCAAAAATACATTCGGCGAAACGAGTCATCAAGACTGGTTTATTCCTTTATTTTATTTATTTCAAACACCATTAGTATTGTTAAGACTACCTTTGCCATCTTGCCGTCTACTTCTTGTAATCCCACCGGGGTTTCTATTTGCCTCGTTTCTTGGCATGGTCGACGTCCTGAAAATGGGCCATTTTTTCATTAGGAATGCACCCAAGCGTTCCCCTCTGTGGAAATAAAGCCACTCCAACGTTCCTAACTCTACAAAGCTGAAGCCGTTAGCTTATGTAGTATAAATCGCTCTGGTAAGCAAAAACCGATCGCTCTTCAAGGTAATGATGGCTAAACATTCCTGGATCGACGGAACGAACAGGAAAACCTGGCATAAAAACCGTCACTGGGATGATTCCGAGAAGAGGAGCCGCCACCGAACAAATCCAAGGACTTGTCCGTACTTGTTCACCTGATATAAAATCTTACCTGAGCCATTCAAAGACTTGTGTGTTTATGCACTGTACAGCATAGAGGAATTGAATCTTTACAATGACAGCGTGACGGAAAGCATGAATCAACCTCGAGCAGGTTTGCAGATTTGTTCAGAAGACCTTTTCCTCACATTGGACACGCATTATGATGATAAGAATGATTATAATTGACTCCTTAATCCACTCATAAAAGCCTAGACATCGAGTATTACGCGCAAACATAAATTCCGGGAGTTCTTGAAACTGGCGCCTTTCTTCAAATTACAAGGCCATTTATGCTCTTTATGAAAGTGAGCTAAATCATCCAGATTTTAGCCCTAAGTGGTGAGGTAACTAACGACCTCACACTTGTAATATGTGTTGTAATTTTCAGTGTAGGCCTTGGCAAATGCACGTTTTAGCTCAAGACTAAGGTAATTGAACGTGGTTATGAAATTCATTGGGCTTCTTGAAGACAATTCGATCTTTGCCATTACGGTGGCTAAGAACTTTTTATGAACAGTGCAATTGAAGGACAACTTCTCTTTCCAAATTGGGGAATCACCTTCAGGGAGCTGTAATGAAAATGATGTAAAAGTACCTTCGCCTGTACATACCTATATTCAGACCCTTACGTAAATGGGAATTTGTATAACAAGACCCAGGTAGCCAAACACATTGTACGTACATACACATATACATTTCGGCACCTGTCCACAAAGGATGTTCGAAATGCTGCATCATTCCTCGATCACCAAGAGTTCCGAGAATTTCAGGTACCTTCATACATGGTTCAGAACGGAGCATTCCGTGGAACACAGCCTAAATACCAAGTTAAAGCAGCTTTATTTTAAACCTGATTGGCTTCTCGGAAATTTAGCAAAGCTTTTAAGGTGAAAAAATAGACACAGCTGAGGCTTTAGATTGTGAAAGAAAACTGCTTGCTTTCAATCACTGGTGTTTTTAACACATTTGCAATTGCGATAAATAGTACTGGTATGTTTGCACGTGTGACATAAGAACTTCATGCGTACTTTATTTGATATCTCCGATACGTTTGTCCTTCTCTGGCCTCCTGTAAAAAAAAGAAAATATCAACCCATTTTCACTTGGGACTGTTACCGAATTCTACATGTACTGTGTAAATGGTGCTTGAGATGTGTCCAAAGAATGTTTTTAAAGTGCCCCCACTTAATTCTGTGAGTAAGTTAGCCTCGTGCATGAATGGGCCCGATTGTTCCACAATGATTTACGTTTGGGTTGTCAGAAACAAAATATTTTAAAACCTTATCCATTTAATGTTCTTGATAAAACAATGGGTCATGCACTTTTTTGAGTGCATAACATGCCAGAAGAAATTTGTACATTATTCAGGCGCTGGTTTTCCGTTTTCATTTCAGGCCCCCTGACAGGCCTGAAAGTCAGTGAGTGAATTGAGCAGGAGAGGGTTCTTGACTGACCAAAAACAATGAATACTTGGGCAAAAGATTCCATAAGAGGCGCCATCTGTGGCAAGAAATTAGGTAAATGGTTAATGATTTATGTTTCTTCCTTTTTTCAGTTTTCAACAAAAGATGAGGAGCAAGTTAGAATCAGAATATGTCAAATACAGACCTGTTCAGCGATGCGTTAAAACAACACGTAACTGAGTAGTCATTTATATCCCTAAAAATCCAGTGTTTTCTTTTCAACAATACATTGGATCGAGCATGAGCGTTTACTGTGTAGACGGAAAATAAATAAGTGGTTTCGGCTTCGAACCTCTTTTTAAAATGTATGATCCGCAGATGAATATAAAAATGCTGCTCATTCAATCCAAATTATCTCCAATGGTCTTGCTTGAGCTGCGACGATTTTTGTCTTACTTATATGTATAATTAAAACAGCCAGTAGCCTACAATTAACAATAATGCTGTGCAAAGCCCAATAAAATCAATTTGGCCAATTGGCTCATGAACAATTTTTGCCTAACTCTTGGATGTCTAATTCAATTATCTAAACGTGCCAAAATTTGATCTCTTTGACACTTCAAATGCCACACATGTGAATGAAATTCAACGGACTCCTTTCAAATAAGAGCTCAAATTAAGTTGTATCTATCTCATGCCACGTCAATTTTGAGCAAATAAAGGGATTAAGAGACGGCATTTAAAAACCTCTTTGTGCTTTGCAACACCATGGAAGCAAGAATCTGCGAACCTAACAATAAGGAGGTGATCCATGCATGCAAAACAATGAGATTACTAATACCTCATGGGTTTGATTCCAAATTAAACGAAAGACATTGAAACTTGTCGTCTGACTTCGGCAACTTCTTGCTGGCAAATGTTTTTCAAAGACAATCCAATAGTGTAACATCAAATATTGCCCTTTAGTTGCCTTTCACTGTAGTTACTCGTCTCTATTGCTAAACCCCCTCCAGGCTCAAGAACCCCGCCCTAATAACCGCTTTGCTTCAAATGGCTTTACCAATATGTATTTGCAATAGAAAGTTGAGGCCTCAGCGTCGTATGGAGGGCTGTCCACGCTCAAAGTTGGCCTTACTCAATCCTCAACATACGTTCTGTCATCTGCCACGTGTTCACCCTTTAGGGTCCAAATTTGCCAACCTTTGGAAAGCCATCTCTCATCTCCGTTTCGAGCCAATGGGAATTACGTCTCAAATATGGTAGAGTACAACGATTTGATTCATTGAAAGGTCAACATTTGCGTGACCTTTGCATCCATTGATAATAGTCTGCTCTGTCTAATCTTTGATGTCGTGTCACTTTCCGCTATTTGAGCCTTTTAGTAATAGTCAGGCAATAAGTATTCGCCCTCTCGCTAGACGTTTAGAAAGTTGACAGAGAAACAAACATCTTCCCTTTTTGGAGGCTTTCCTTTTTTTCTCGTCTCCTATACGGAACCTGGCTGAGACAGTGGCCTTTAAAAAAGGCCGTCGCAGTTTGGCTGGGTTCGGTAACATGATATACAGCACATATTTTTAGCTTGGGAAGAAATGCTGACGAACCCAACCAGTTTCTCGTCAAAAACAAATATAAACCAGCAAATTCCATGTCATGCCACAAATTGAAGGTTGAGTAACTCGATCGACCAGAGATTTATGAGTGAAGACAATTTGGCCAGGCGAAAAAACGTTTCATGAGCATTGTTTGGCCAGACTGACTTTGTACTCCAACAACAATAGAATTTTAATATTCTGCGAAATTCAGATTAAATGCGTTCAGTTGGAAGGAAACACTTGTCCAAGCTTATTTCTTTCTTCTCTAGATTTGCATGTAGACATGGACTGAAAGGTCTTTGAATTAATAGTCTATCGAACAAAAGAGTAGAACCCAATCAACCTCAAACCTTTTCTTTTTGAAGATTGACCCCCACTGAAATCGATACCTGAGCGAAAATGGCGAAGCATTCCTTCGAGAATACCAGTTATTTGATGATGCTGAGTCAAACGCTTTAGTGAGTAAAAATATTAAGTCAAAGCAAAATCAATAGAAAAGCCGCTCGCCTTGTTTTTTTAAATAATATTACTTTGAATTTTTATAGAAGCTGAGAGTCGTCGAGGCCCATGGAGAACATCCTGTTCATCAAGTGCATGAAATTTGCAAGTGTCACTCTTCGCAATTGTACTTAGCAGAGTCAGGCTGAAAGACCTTGAGAATACTAAAAATTGGCAAAATGCCGTAGAAGTTGAAAAATACGCCAAACATAAAATCATACTTTGACTGGATGTAACGAAGCACTGAATCCTAAATTGGACGCAATTGACCACTGGACTCAGTCAGGTCCAAAGTTCAAGAAGCAAGTCGTGGAACAAAGATATACGCCATTTTACCCCAATGCATACTCTGAATAATGTCAGTACTCAAAGGTGGAGTTTCTAGAGCTCGATTTGTTATTGCCATCTCTCGCCTTCACGGCATGGAATGCTTATCATTTGAGCATCAAATAAATACCCCAGAGGACCTGATGTGTAACAAAAATGTGTGGACAACGCTGAAAGTCACATGCGGATCAAAACATTCGGATTAAAGTAGCTGATATCGTTCATTGTTCACGCTGCCTTTCACCCTCTCTTGTCACAAATGTGAGGCATGAGCAGGTTTGAAATCGGAATGTCCCCTTTTAGTGTGACATATTTTGGACCAATTGCGTCAATATTGCGGAAACTGGATCGTATTTGGATTTGATTGATATTAATCGAAGAGAAAAGCCACGTAATAAAAAATAGTACGTAAAAAATGGTCGCCCATCTTGGAGAAAGGAAAATTGTCAGACTAATATGTAACAAGTAATGGAAACGTTGACGGGGAACATTTTGCGCGAATACTAAAAGAAAAATTGGCCAGTCAGTTTGGACCAATTTATTATTTTCTCAAATAAAACAGTACAGTACATAGAGTCGAATTGAGTACAAACGTACACGAACAGCTCGGTTATCGTTATAGAGATATTGATGTGGTATTAGAAGTCGATTGAGCCCCCCACGCACACCACAACGTCACTGGCCCTGACCTTGCTGGCGTACAAGCATAGCTCAATATTTCCCTATAAATGCGGTTAGTCACAATTTGCGGTCAAAGATTTATACCCGAGGGGCAGGGGAGAGGGGTAAAGGAGGTTAGTCCCAATCTTCGGTTCTATCCAGGGCCAAAAAATACGTTCCCCCTAACTCATCAGCCATACATGATAGATACTTGTGTAAGCAACGTTCAGAGACACATGATACAGCCGATTATTAGCGTACGTTGACTGCGCAGATCGACAGAACAAGAGTGACTTGAATGATTGATCAGGCCGACCCCGTCAAATGAAACTGTCTGCACTATTAGTACGTTAAAAAAGTGCAGTCAGCGAATAGACGTCTACGTTGGGCCAACCAAGTAACCCTGGATTGCCGATCGAAACTTGGATCCGAAGGTCGTGGTAGAATATCAATAATATGATTGTGCAATTGGAATGGCCAAAAAGTGGCTCGGTGAACCGATCGAACGCGAGAAATCAATAGCAATGTACTCGTAGAACAAGTGGCCACTTCAACGATAATCCATCGCTGTGAAGACCACGTGAACCATTTGTAAACTTGATCATGAACACTGAATGTCACGTCAGCGTCATGAACTGCAGTACAAACATCCCCCTGGTGGCAAAGGATTGCAACATATTCATCCAGATAAACATCAAAAACGTTTTCAGCGGCCTTTTTCGCAAAATATTAATACCCTCTCCATCCACGGAAGACCACTTGACATTATCCAGGGGAAGTTACCGTTACCATCATTATTGACCGACCCAGTAGGTGCAGGGTTACCGTGATCTAAATATGATTTTTAACGATGTGACAAAAACGTAAGTTGATACGCAGGAGCAAACTCGAGGAATCTGCTTCAACTTAGATAAGATCCGCTGGAAATATTTCTCTTTTGTGTTACACTCCCTGCGTTGGTGTTGTTTCTATGGAAATGCCATTGATATTCCCGCTGGATTGAACTCAGTGAACTTGTTTACCCAAAACATTGTGGTATTCGAATATCACTTGTATGTACGTGCATGGACCAGGACGATGTAGCTTGCATCTGTAGACAAATGTTCCATATTTTAGGGAATGAGGGAATATACGGCGTTTCTGTTCTTGCCAGGAAATCCCAACGTTTGTTCACCTTTGTGCCGATTTTGGTTGCGCGTCAACAGGTCTCTCTCTCTTTCTCAACCAGAGAGGTTCCCGCATTTTTTTTGGCAAGGCCTTAACTACGATGATTGGAGATGCGGTTTTGTACTTCATCAGGAGTAACTGAAGATACTGGAATGCTGTGAAGGGGTCTCTGAGACGATGATGGAATATTATAATGAACAAACGAAATTGAGGGAAAGTGAGGGCAATCGGTGCCAAGGCTACAACAGGTCTAATGCAGATTTTAACCACAAATGGCAAACTAATCCAATGTGCTCGTGATTTATTTCGAGTAGACGCTGATGCCAAAATGCAAAGCGATGCCTTCAATTACCATTGTTGTGGCCAATTTGCCATTTCATAAAAGACTTATTGTTTCCCGTCCCATGAGTATCCAAACATTTGTGATACTCGTGTTGAAATTGGGAAATTTCAAGAGACTGAAGAATAAACAGGGAGGTTCATTGATTTTGAAAACCCGTTTACAGTACAATGGATTTACCCCCAATTGCCCTTTGGCTAAATGCCAGACTTTGCCAGAGACCAGTCCATTCTAGCTGAAATGTGTTATTTGCTTCGTTTCGCAACAACGCAAACTTGTCTTCGTGTATTTTTACGTACTTTATCCTGGTTCCAGCAAATCGATTATTGTATGCGCTCTATTCATAACCGTGGCGCTCCTTGTTAACTTTAGCAATCTTCTTCAATATTGAAAGAACCCCAAACTCGATTGAACTCATATTTGCATTCGCTTCCAAGATAGGTCTGGCTTTTCAAGCACCGAGTTTCTTTTCCGTGCACATTATTCGGTTTTAAAGACCTGAGATCCTCCGTTCCAAGTACGCGAAAAAAAACACATTAAACCCGTTAATAAAGGCATAAAACAGACAGTCAAAGGCTTTGTGGATCCCATAATAACTCATTACGATGACCGCAAACAAAGTGGGATCAAATAAGCCTGTGGACTGATTACGATCTTTTAAGCGCCTCAAATTAGCCTCAGACAAATCTCTCATGTAATATATAATGGCTCTGAACGGTCTGTCAAGTTATGCAATGAATTTCACCTTCACCGATCCAGCCTTTGCTGAACAGATTATCATTACTTGGCTGGTGGGGGAAGTCCTAGCCTTTTTGGTTGCACGCAGACAAGAGAGGGAAAAAATAGAGAGAACGTCTGGAGAAACGTTCTCCTTCCTCTGAAAGGAGAGGGAAAGGTACAACGCATGAAAGCTAGATATGAACTGGTTCAACGTTCCAATGTCGTTGTTTTGCTGTTTGGACCAACGACGTTTACTGGACAAGAGCTGGTAGCCAAGTTGTTGGAACATGCGACTACAGCTCAAGTACATACAAAACAATGAGAGAGGAACGTCGTCTCTCTTGTGTCCCACAACCCGGCACAAGGTCCAAATTCACTTGGAACACGTGTTCACATTGAAAGGACAGGCCACATGTTCCAACAGGATATTCCTCAAGACTTCTGACGCCATAAAGCCATTAAACGATGAGGTTTTTAGTCTAAGAAACAGGACATTTCCTCAGCATGCTAGCATTACATTTGGAGTGTTCAGTCAGGATGTTGTACCAGAGAGGTCGAGGGTGCAAATCCATATCTGTCTCTCCAAATTAACACTTGAATGGATAGTGTGGATTTTCCCTGAACTTGTGTCAAAGGGATGACGTCAAAGAGATCAGGTGTCTCCAGAGCTTTTCAATATGTTCTTGAGAATTCGGATTCGCGCGAACTGACATCAATATAACTGCTGTGAGCGATGATAAGCTAGTAGGAAGGTAGGTAGGTGCTAGTGCAAATAATGTAGTGCATTCATTCTGAATTTATTGTGCTTGAAGAATTGAGACCTTAGGTTAGTTATGTTAGATTGTGCGCTCTCTGACGTCTGTAAATGTGAGAGGCTCTCTGAAATCTAGATTAGTATAAGACGTCAATGAACGTGGAACAACTGTAGCAGAATCAAGTTGGATGCTAATGCTTAAAAGCTGCCGTACTTTATTAAGATGATTCGTTTCAGTTCGTGGCAGCCTTTTGCCGAGCAACTTAATTTGACAAAGCTTGCCATTAATTCATAAATTTAAGCGAGCCAAACTCACAAAAGAAATATTTGAACACAATCGAGCTTTTCAATTGAGAATCGGAACCTTGCTCAAAAATAGCGACATACGCGAAATACTTTATTATTAACAGAAACGAATTGAGGAGAAATGGAGGGAAACCCTGATTTGTTTCTTAGTGCGCAGACTTTCCTTTGAAACTCCTAGGTTGAGTGATGTCCATTTGTCAGTTCCGAAGATTAAGCTTTCAGCCAATCTTGAATCATGCCGAAAATTTTCGTTCTCGCCATTTTGAGTTGGGGTGGATCCTCAGGGCTCTCGGGGTACATATTAGCACAATGGGCCGTGCCTTGAATAAAGATGGCTTTGGTTTGATCGCTAAAAGGCAAAACGTATCATTTGAGTATCCCAAAATCATCACTATGATTATGTTTTTTTACCTGATATCTTTGGTTATGCCCATGGCATGCCAAGGGTCTATCGATCCATGAACAAAGATCACATTGCTCACTTGAATGTCTTTGCCTCCGTACATGATGTTGGTCTGGTCAATACCCTTTTGCAGCAAGGCCAAGTCATATTTGGACCCAAAAATGTCCGTGCATTGTTTCTCCAGAAACTCAATGGGAAAGTACGGCGTGTAAGGGTGTCCAGGTTGGTCAGAGGATTGGTACCAACCGAACTCGGTACAAGTCTGATACAACCATTGGCGTCCTCCAACCCCAGCCTCACTTTCCCAATTGGTTT
>NC_081448.1:1288418-1290041 GCF_007210705.1 Tigriopus californicus
AATGGGGTACAAAGGCTGTAAAGGATCTGATTAGGGCCACTCACATGTTTCGATAGATAACCTTTTTTAACGTACTTGAACTTTTTAGAAATCATGGCCCATCCAGTTCGGTGACGACTAAGCACATCCACTTTTTGCAGGGCATCCTCCAAAGCGGGTCCACATTCGGGGTCCGTCACTTTCAGAGCTTGTCTCACAACTTGAAGGTATTCAAAGAAATCAGCCTTAGCGTACAAAGGCCCAGATGTGGATACCGATCCGTGAATCAGGTGAGGATACTTAAGTCGCAACCAAGCTGCCAATGAACCTGAGAGTGAGAGAATGACAGCCCTGGTCAAACAGAAATAGGATTTATAGTTTATAATGTCCTACCAGGGTACGATCCTCCGAACGCAATCCATTTGGAACCGGTAAGGTTGCGTGCTTGATTCATGCCGCTTATAAAAGTCGCCAAATCGCCGAGGGCTTGTTCCGACGACAGGTAGGCAAGGTTCTTGACGCTCATGTCAGTTGTTGGATGGCTTTTACCGTAGAATCTGAAACAATATATCCCCATGTATGAGTTTACGCCGAGCGTTGTCATCGCCCGTTACGATCCTGTCCAAATCACCTGTGTTCTAGCTGGAAACAAAGCGCTCCCATTTCACGGGCATAGTCGATCCATGTACCCTCCACCATCCAAATAGGATTGGCCTCTCCCTCTCCACCAATCATAAGAAAGATAGGCCCTCCCTTCTTGTAGAAGGTGTCATTTACAAAGTATCTCTGCTTCCACATCCGATCATCCGTGGGATGGAAATGGTCCAGATTTTGAGGGAACCATTGGTCGTCAGGGACGGGTTTTCCTTCAATATTAGACGGAACTTGGGACCGCAGGCGGCTACTGAACCTCACGACTTTCCAAGGTAGTTGTTTTTCCCCTAATTTTCAACGGAAAATATTTGTTCAGGAACAACAAGCATAGTTATTGAAAAGGGTTTTTACCTCCATTTTTCTTGGCCTCAATTATAGATATAAGGGTTGCAAGCCCAAAGGCCAATAGTAATGGTTTCATTTTCTTCGTCAGCTCAGCTTCTGATCCACGCAGTTGTTCACTCACAATGGGGAATTTGAAACAATTTCTGTGCCTTTGTTATGTTGTCGATGTTGTTTCTAGGAGAATCGAGTTCATTGCTCATCAGCTACCCATAACTAGGACGAAGTTGCAGTCTTAGGGGTCATTCCTTCATTTCCGTGGCGTTCAGTGATAGCCTGTATATGCGTAGCAACTAGAATGCTAAGATACTGGTCTAAAACAAACCCTACAGATCTTGCCAAGAGATCCCCTATCACGCTCTCAATCTTGGTCACTAGAATTTGGGATTTGATGGGTACATCCAACGTTTGTTTGTGTACTACAGTTCAAGAAATAATTGGGGTGAACGCTTTAGATCGTAAGGCTCAATCGAATCTGAACCCGGCCCGTTCCGAGGGTGTTCCTAGATTGAAAGCTTTTTTGATAACTCAGGACGACTTGAGTTTTTATTAGGCTTCAGTCATTGTTCACATGGATAAGCATTGATCTCAACTACGATTCGTCCTCTGACGATAGGAATTTTATTGACACAATGAACGAGAATCCAT
>NC_081448.1:1290072-1335004 GCF_007210705.1 Tigriopus californicus
CTCATTGGCGTCCTCCAACCCCAGCCTCACTTTCCCAATTGGTTTGCTTCAAGAGGTCAATCATCGTCTTATACTCATGATCCATGCAAGTCTGACCCGTGATCTTCAACATGAACTGGTTGACACTGGCAAGCCTTTGGAGGGTGCTACTTTGAACATTGTACTCGACGATTTTCTCGGAAAGATAGGACTTGAAGAAATCTTCCAAACCCTCAGTGTCCGTTCGTCGATCGAATTTGGCTTTCAGGGTCCGGAATTCACCATCCAGGTTGTGGAAGAACTTGGATGTGGTGTCCTTGGCCTCAACCGTTTTACCGGTCATGATATCACATAAGGTCTTGATGGTGACATTGGTGTTGGCCACACCTTCAAAGGCGCGATTGTCCTTATTGTACTGAACAACATCCTCGAAATTGCCCACCAAATTCTCGAAGAAGTTGGCCATGTCATGCTTCTTGGTCGAGTCGAATGGGGTACAAAGGCTGTAAAGGATCTGATTAGGGCCACTCACATGTTTCGATAGATAACCTTTTTTAACGTACTTGAACTTTTTAGAAATCATGGCCCATCCAGTTCGGTGACGACTAAGCACATCCACTTTTTGCAGGGCATCCTCCAAAGCGGGTCCACATTCGGGGTCCGTCACTTTCAGAGCTTGTCTCACAACTTGAAGGTATTCAAAGAAATCAGCCTTAGCGTACAAAGGCCCAGATGTGGATACCGATCCGTGAATCAGGTGAGGATACTTAAGTCGCAACCAAGCTGCCAATGAACCTGAGAGTGAGAGAATGACAGCCCTGGTCAAACAGAAATAGGATTTATAGTTTATAATGTCCTACCAGGGTACGATCCTCCGAACGCAATCCATTTGGAACCGGTAAGGTTGCGTGCTTGATTCATGCCGCTTATAAAAGTCGCCAAATCGCCGAGGGCTTGTTCCGACGACAGGTAGGCAAGGTTCTTGACGCTCATGTCAGTTGTTGGATGGCTTTTACCGTAGAATCTGAAACAATATATCCCCATGTATGAGTTTACGCCGAGCGTTGTCATCGCCCGTTACGATCCTGTCCAAATCACCTGTGTTCTAGCTGGAAACAAAGCGCTCCCATTTCACGGGCATAGTCGATCCATGTACCCTCCACCATCCAAATAGGATTGGCCTCTCCCTCTCCACCAATCATAAGAAAGATAGGCCCTCCCTTCTTGTAGAAGGTGTCATTTACAAAGTATCTCTGCTTCCACATCCGATCATCCGTGGGATGGAAATGGTCCAGATTTTGAGGGAACCATTGGTCGTCAGGGACGGGTTTTCCTTCAATATTAGACGGAACTTGGGACCGCAGGCGGCTACTGAACCTCACGACTTTCCAAGGTAGTTGTTTTTCCCCTAATTTTCAACGGAAAATATTTGTTCAGGAACAACAAGCATAGTTATTGAAAAGGGTTTTTACCTCCATCTTTCTTGGCCTCAATTATAGATATAAGGGTTGCAAGCCCAAAGGCCAATAGTAATGGTTTCATTTTCTTCGTCAGCTCAGCTTCTGATCCACGCAGTTGTTCACTCACAATGGGGAATTTGAAACAATTTCTGTGCCTTTGTTATGTTGTCGATGTTGTTTCTAGGAGAATCGAGTTCATTGCTCATCAGCTACCCATAACTAGGACGAAGTTGCAGTCTTAGGGGTCATTCCTTCATTTCCGTGGCGTTCAGTGATAGCCTGTATATGCGTAGCAACTAGAATGCTAAGATACTGGTCTAAAACAAACCCTACAGATCTTGCCAAGAGATCCCCTATCACGCTCTCAATCTTGGTCACTAGAATTTGGGATTTGATGGGTACATCCAACGTTTGTTTGTGTACTACAGTTCAAGAAATAATTGGGGTGAACGCTTTAGATCGTAAGACGCAATCGAATCTGAACCCGGCCCGTTCCGAGGGTGTTCCTAGATTGAAAGCTTTTTTGATAACTCAGGACGACTTGAGTTTTTATTAGGCTTCAGTCATTGTTCACATGGATAAGCATTGATCTCAACTACGATTCGTCCTCTGACGATAGGAATTTTATTGACACAATGAACGAGAATCCATACTTATTTCGCATCACAGCCTTGAATCAACTCTGTGCACATAAGAGGGGGAACAAATCATTCGATCATACAATGAGTTCAAAGGGTTAAGTCAAACTATTTTTGGACACAGGCGCAAACAACAACATCTTGACAGTTTGTTCATAAAGAGAATCATCCTAAAATGGCAGCCAAACGGGTGTGTGTGTGTGTGATTGAGGGGGAGAATATGATTTTCGCATAACTCAGACACGGCTTACAGCTTGAGACGGAAGACCACCTTGGCCTTCTTAACCTCCTGCTATAGCCGTGTCTCGTATTGTCAGGACCCACTCCAATCATCATCCTCGGAGTCATAGTAATCCTCGGCCTCCCCATACTGCTGCGTCTCCTTGACCTCATTAACAAGGCTCATCTTGTCGTCAAAGGCCGGATTGGTCTTGATGTTGCTGGTCACTGCCATGGAGGTCACCATTGACGGCGGAGGAGGCTGAGCAAAAGGAATTGGCGGCAAAGGAGGAGAATCAGTGTGACCATTGGTCAACGAATTCTCTTGATGGCTGGTGGAGGTCTCTTCATCGTCATATCTTGGAATCTCATGGATATCATTAGGTTCCGAGAAAGATACGTGGATTTCCGTGGTGGTAATGGATACCGGGTTCAAAGTAGAGTTCTTTCTGGTCTCAATTTGTACTACGTCCTCTTTGTTGTGATTTTGATGATTTGAATTTGTTGATGGGTGATGAGAAGAGGGGGTTTTGGGGGTCAGTGGGGTTAATGGGGTTTGAGGTGTACGAGCATTGAAAGTGTCGCTAATGTTTGAGATGCTGGAATCTTGACTTTTGGTGAACCGCATCTTGTTCTGTAATGCCAATATCAAAAGGTGTTTGAATGGACCGACCAACTTGCTGCATTCATTTCAACCGAGTTATACATTACCTTGCCTACTGAAGTTGGGCCGCCCGTTGCTCCGCCACTGCCCGCACCACTTTTGCCCCCACCGGGCAAGGAACGGGCACATTTCTCCGGGTGGAGCATCACAATGTAAATTTTTGGCATGAATAGGCAGAACAAGGTGACTGTGGCACTCAAGATGACACACATGCACATGCTTGATATTTGAATCTGGAAGGGAAGGCAATTATCCTTAAAAATGAGTGAATATTCAATTGGCAAGGAAAGGGTCGCCGTCGAATTTTACCTCAAAATCGTTCTTCGTTCCAAAGAAGATTGGAATGAAAGACAACCAAATGATGCAGGTAGCGTACATGGTGAATCCGATGTACTTGGCCTCGTTGAAGTTTTCGGGGACTTTCCGGGTCTTGATGGCATACCAAGTGCATAGGAAAATCAATGCCATGTTATACCCCAACGAGATGGCCAATGAGAAGTTGGATGTTCCGCAAGTGAGAACGGCAACTTCTCGACTTGGGTGGAAGACGCGAACGCTTGGGGGTTCAATGGCCAGCCAAATGGAGACACCAAGCAGTTGAACGGAAATCAGGCCTAAAACGTGGAAAGGCAAGAACGACGTTTCAAAATTGGCAAACTTTCCTCTCGGCTAGTGTGGGTCGTGATTGGTGGGCCTGTGATCAAATTCAATTTTTACGGGATCATCAAATTTCTCTCCTTCGCTCTCTCTCTCTCTCTCTCCAACTCTCGCCCCGCAGAAGTTTTTTGGCCACGGCCTCGTTTCAGTGCTTTCACTGATGGTGTGCAGGAGCCTTTTTCGAACGAAAGAGAAGAAGTGACACCCTAATGGGATTGGTCGTTGCCATTCCCAGTCTCAAGTCAAATCTTATTTGGAGACCAGAGAAGGCTTCTTGATTCCGAACTTGAACTCACTAACGTGAACCTCGGCCTCTACAGGGTAGAACCAAGGTCTAAGCTCAAAGCGGCATTTGGTAAGTCAACAAGCAAATTGAGTCAATCGAAATTGACTTGCGATGCAAGGTTTCAGATGTCTCATTCCAATTGAACATGATCACGATTCAAACTTAATGTACATTGCCATCACTAACGACTACTGAATGAACTCTTTGTAAAGGCCTTAAATTAAAAATAAAATTACAACTTTATGTCCCTGAATTCTTTTGGGGGGCCCAACAAAGAACTAAGAAGTGTTGTTGGTCTCCGAGTATCTTGGCTCCCTCACAAGCTCTGCGCGAAATCAGCTTTGAAGGGACTTTCCCTCAGCTCTTTTGTGCTGAGCTTGTCATCCGTAGTTCAACTTCTCCTTTTTGAGGAACTTTTCATCCGCTTCGTGTTTCAAGCAAGAAACTGGGGAGTATCTGTCAACTTTATATGTAGGGGTCATTCACACTCACTTGTAGGGCTTGTTCGAAAAAGCTTGTACTCATTTAGAAAGAGAGTATGTGCAAGAGCAAGGTCACACATATTTTGACTCTTTTGAATGGAAATACGAGAAATCTTGCCCGTTGAAACCTGTCTTATTCCATGATTTAGAATATTACCTGAACAGATAACGAGCTGGGATTTGGGGGATATGTAAGCCGGCTTTTGGTTGCCTTTCATGCAGCCATGGAATATCCTATAGATACGGTTAGTTTTGGTGAAGATGGCCGAGTAGCAGACACATAGACAAAGACCCAAACCCAAGCGGATCACTGAAAGGCAAATAAACGATCATAAATGTGGAATGCTCTCGCTCGTCCCTAGAGAGAAAGATACATGGCCAATAGCGATTTTGGTATTCATTGATCTTAATTGTAGGTAGGTGGGCTTACTGCTGCAAGTGATTGCTCCGGGTTCTGACAATATCACAAACGGGCACGCATACGAGAAGAAGATCCCTCCCAAGAGCACATAGCTCAGTTCTCTTCCTGATGCCATGATGATAGAGGTCCGGTTGTAGTAGATGAAAACAGCCACCACCTCCAAAGTCATGACCATACCCACGGAGGAGAACACTAACGGGAAGAACACCCAGGGTGATTGGCCTTCCAAGGCTTCAGCGTCCAAGCGAAGACATTGGTTCTTCTCGTCGTTTGGCACGTATCCCAGGGGGCATTGGTAGCAGGAATCCTCATCAACCACAATGGAGTCATCTCGACAGGGAACACATGTCCAACAGCAGGCATCCTGAAAGGCAACCCAGGGGACAGGTGGTGACTTTTGAGGTAATAAGTTTCCTTGCATCTTCATGCAGACCGACGAGACCGAAAAATCTGTCGCAATGTGTTTCTTTGGCAATTGCGGCATCGTTTCTGCTTTGGGGGGCCTATAGGTTTTGAAGTCCCTTTCTACTAGTTGAGAGGAAATACAAAAGAGCTTTCGAAGACAAGCTGAGAGTCAAGGACATAAAAGAGAGCATGTTCCAATATCTTACAGCAATGCATACATCTTGGATCCTGAGGGGTCTTTGTGCTCACCGGCATTGCCTTATATGTTTTGTCATATACGATTCAATTTGAAGCACACCGTTATTCCAGATTTTAGATATTTATTAAAACTTCTATTCTAATGCCATGCCCCTGGTGTTGTCTCAAAACATCCAAATACGACTAAACTAGTGGAATCCACAATGGAGATTGCGACTACCAGAATGATTAATGCCATATTGTGCTCCTTATTGCAAAGGAAGGAGTTTTTTTGTCAAAAATCTGATGACTGGCAATGCCTCAAGACGCTCAAGGCCCTCAAATGGAAATGGCCATGAGCAAAGCCTCATTCGAAACTGTACTTGAAACTGAAGGAGCCTCTTGATGTGGCTTCAAAGATTGTCATATTTGCCTTGTAGTGGAAGAGCTTTGATTTTTCTATATTTTTGCCAAAAAGAACAACAGAACAATCACAGACACCTAATTTGGAGCCTTTTTTCAGTTTCTTGAGAAACAGGTGTTTTTTATGGGGGTGTTACTCTTCCCGCCTCCTTTAGTAAAGGTGTATAATCACAGACACTTGCATGCTCTGATCTGGGATACGCAAAGGAGAGGCTGTGTAAGAAAAGAAACCCTTGGCGTTTGACCTTCTATAAAAATCAGCCATTTTGAAATAGAGTAATCTATAACTTTATTGGACACTAAAGTTAATACTCTACATCTGAAGTAGAAAATTTAACCTATAAGCGTGACCTTCTAGATGTGCCAAGCTGAGTACCGGCACAATAAATCACCATTAAAGTAAGCAGGTAATTTCAAAAGGTCAAGCGTATGCAATTGTATGTGTTATATATGCATATTGCTGTAATATTTACTCTGATCTAAAAAATTCATTTCTATTAGTTATGTATTATTGGTCCATTGTCACGAGTATTTCAAGACCCAAGGAAACAGAATGAAGAAATAAAGATTTGTAAAAGTACCGTTGACTCATTAACAAATTTAATGTTTTTATACGTTCTATTTAAGATATTATATCAATATTTTAGACTGGAATGGGACTAAACCAAAAAGCAAAATAACTTGAACGATTTCCGAAATTTGGGTTTCTCTGCAAAAGTGGCTGCTAAATTGTAAATAAACGAACAAAACGTTTTGCCAACGATTGGCGGTACAAGGTCTCTTATTTTAGGATTTTCGAAGCCTGAACTTCCTTTGCAATTTAGCTCACTTAAAAGGCTAATCAAATTGGTTGTTCTGTTATGTCATATGTTATTTGAACATTTAATGCTTCTGACATCTGGCCAGACTAGCTCAGTTCCAAATTGAACCCATGAACTATTAGTTTCCGTCCCTTTTGAAGAGTAATGAAGAGTTCATTTCAAACCGTTCATTTCAAATGAACGGTTCACTCTTTAAAAAAAAATACTTTTCGATCAGGACTGCCCAGCACTGTTTCTTTGCAACATAACATGAAAGAAAAATCAAATCTAAGATCATAATGGTTTCATCAAATGAAGCCTATAAATTGTATGTTCATGATACAATAAACAGTTATCATTTAGCTGACTTGGGGGTTCCAGAGTAACTCGACACAACGGAAAACTCGAGTTTTCCGGTGTATCGTTTTCTCCGGGGTGTCGACTTTTCCTGTGTCGAGTTTTCCGTTGTGTCGAGTTACCCTGGACCCGATTTTCAACCATTGCTCCATGATATCGATTAAAAGCTACCTTTTACGTTAAAAATTGTGCCTGTTTTACTCGCCCAGACGTAATTTGTCAAGGAGGTTGCGTTGAGTCAGCTGATAATATTGCTCGATCGCTTCTAAGAAGAGTACTTGACATCATTTCTCTTTGTTTCTTTGATTAATATTTGAAAATACAAAGTGCCCTCTTTTATACCTCCATTTAAACAGCCCTGGCACATTATCCCCCTCAGTGTCTGTTTCCCGCTTTCTTTCGAGCTGCTCAGCTGAATGATCCTCCCTTTCTTCAAAAGCAACCGAGATATCAGATTTCAACTCTTTTAGCTACATGCCGCCTCTCTTTCAGTGTTGCCAGCTTGCAATAGAATCCGCCATTCGAACTGCGTGCTCTCAAATACCATGATGGACAAATAGCTGCAATTTGACACGATTCCCTGTATTGTTGTTCAATTGAAGCGTTTTTACCGAAAGCTCAAACACTTTGTTAAACTCCTAAGCATGTCATTCGTAATTATGAAAGCTTGGCAGCAACACTGTTTCCTCCCTCCTTTCTCAGAACTGACTACAAATTCCAAACTCGATTCAGTGTCTGCTGATTTTCGGAGCCCTCCACAAAAGCCAAAGAATATCGAAATTAAAAAAACCAAACCAATAAGTTTGATGCGTCTGTCCATGTTATCATCTCAAGTGAAACCATCTTAGAAATGTGACGGACGAAAGTCAAATGAAGATTATCTGTCTCTGACATAACTGAAGCGTATGTGCGACTTGTATCAAACACCACCACGCCCAAGGAACAGAAGCATCGATCTCAAAAACTGCAATGGTACCCGCCGAAAGTCTCGACATCAAGACTTTGAGTAAACATTGGGAGAAATTAGAAACTAGAACACCTCTGATACCTCCGATGTGTTTTGAGCGCCTGTCATTGACAACCCGACATTTCAGAGCTATGTAGCCCGAGTTTGGCCACGTTCAGGCGGATCAATAAGTTGATTAATATTTCATGGATCCAGGTAGGACCTTGTGCTGACACATTTATTGGAGCCTCGAGCGGACTTCCTTTATGATTATTTTACGCCATGAAGCTCTCGTCAACTTCATTCAGTGTGATCCTCAACTTCTTTGCGTATCTGTGGTTTGAGGTTAACGCCAAAGGCCACAGACTCTTCGTTTTGAACTCAATATTCTTCAGCGTCATTCCAACCACAGTGAAGACCTATTGGCGATCTCGCAAAAAGATACCTTTGTGCCATGAATATGTCGTGATCCGAATGATGCATTTACTCGGCTGTGTTCACTTAGGAGTCATATTCCATGCCTTAGACTTGCACCATGACTTTGAATCCACCACCAACCATGCCTATTTTTATGTTTGGTTGGTGCACACTCTGTTTGAACTGATCTTTGATCGCAAACTACAACGATTCCAAGAACAAGATCGAACTCATGTGAAAGGAATTGACAAATACTTCAGCTCGTAATATCCGTGCTACAACCTCAGTGTGATATACCGGTATATTTATATTCTCCAAAGTGTCCTAAATGACGTGTGTTTCAGCAAAACTCAAAGCGTCTGTCCGTAGGCAGGGTCGACCATCTCCTACATTCCACCCTGGTCATGAAATATACGGTTCGCCTTGGCGCACTACTCACTACTACTCTTGTTCTTGTGTAAATATCCTTATCAGTAGTCGTCACATTATGCTGTTTCCTAGCTTTTCCATTCATGAAGTTCAAGTATTGTCGTGTGAAGTCCAGGTTTTTGTGACTCTTGAACATGGAAAAATCTTTTACAAACTTTTTTGTCGCCATAGTGATAGATGTCATTGTAAGCTCACTACCTCCGACTAACAGACTTGATAAGGGTATGGTCCCAGGTGAGACCAAGCTACATGCAGATTAACTTAGGGAAGAAGATAAAGGAGACATTTCTTTTCCAGAGGCTTTCCCTGCCGTTAATGCCATGCACCTGTTTGTTATTCTACATCTGTTCACTTGGGAAACCTTTCCATCGCTCAATATTATCGTGGACTTTGTTCTCATATGTTGTCAGGTGTTGCCCTTTGGTTTCTTGGGGGTCAAGTTGTTTCGCTTGTGGCCCAAATGGTTTTTCTTCAGACAGACGATGCAAACCTTAGTATTTGTACTTGCCAAGAATGGCTTCAACTCCCTCGCAACCTACGCCTTACCATTCTTGAAAAAGAGAACGAAACATCGGATTGTCCAAGTTCAAGCTAAGAACCTCAACAGCAAGAAACGTTCACGACCATAGATATCAAATATAAACCATTAAAACATGTCCTAAAGTCGAAGACTTCCGGAACACTTCTGATAATTGGTTGCTCTGTAACAATCATTGTACTCACGGTGAAGCTTTTGATGTGGCCCATCCTGCAAGAATGAGAGCAAACGGAGAGAGGAGGCGTGCCCATCTCCGAAACATTCGGCCATTGCATGATAAACGTGTTCAGGGCGAGTTGTTGGGTCATGCCCACTTGATGGGCCCTGGAAATTTTGTGCTTGTACGTCCAGTCGGGGAACTCTCCGAATTCTCCCACTTGGATGTATTTGTAGCCTTCATCAGGCACCTTTTGATATTGGAATATGGAATATCTTCCAATGCGGTCTCCGTCACCATTGAACTTCACATCGCCAATCTCATCACCCTGGGCACCTGTGGAGCAAAATAAGTTCTCAATTAAGCTGTCAGGTCATTTAGCCAATTTGGCACGAACCACTTTTAAGCTCTTAAGTTATCGTTGCGAGCAGATGAAATGAACAGCAATAACCTTTTGTTGAAGCACTTAAATTATGGCACCCTTGTCTGTAAGTCTTTTGGTGGCGATAAAATGAGATATTAGATGACCATAAAGTCTGCCACAGAGGGAAGGGGGAGGCTCGCTGTAGCCAATGTAGCGTTTATCTCTGTTCTCAAGAGTCCTCTTCAACCGAGGAGGGACGTGCATCTTGGGCGTGTTCTTTCGGGCCAACTAAGAAACCCACTATTACTATTCCTATACCGCGCCAGTTTCCATGGTACAAACTCGGCAAAATGTCGGTATGAAGTGCCAAAACTGTGAATGCTAAGATGGATGCATCGGCGAGTGAACTATGCAAGCTAGTGTGCATTGCTGTCTGATGGCCCAGCACTTTGCCCAAGACATTCATCTTTGTCAATGTTATGAATGGTGAGTGAGCGTCGAAACTCGAAAGCCAACGAAACTGGGCACATACACAGAGTGTTGGCAAGCAAAACAGAAATCTATCTCGCAATTTACACGTGTTCCAAGTCGGCCCATGGTTGTCTCGAACCAAACCTGGTGTGGTTCTTGATCATCGTTTGTGGTTTCATTTTCGAGGGGCCATAAAACCCATGACAAATAGATAGACATTAAAGCCTGGCTGGCTAGCTGGGTCGCCGGTTGGTTGGCTGGTGAAGGAACCCTTGGACCAGGGAACGGAAAGGGATTTCCCCTCTTTGGCATAAAGGGATCCAAACTTTTTTCAATGGTTCATAACTTCCATTCGACGAGGAAAAAGGGGGATGTGATTCCCTGACTGTGTCAGCCATTAGAGGATCCGAGTGGTTCCATTCATTTCAGTCTCCCCCCCCCCAAATTCAGGTACGAGATGTTTGTGTTGAGGATCTTTTCAATGATCTCCAAATGGAATTCATCTGATCAGAAAAAACAGCTCATATGTAATCTGTTTGTGGTCAGAAAAGGGGAATCTCTGTGGTAGGCGGCGTCTTCAACTCTGGCGTCTATCTGTCAGCCCTCTCTTTCCAACTCTGATTCAAACCAGACAGACTCTTGAGAAGCTGAGATTTTATTTTTAATGGATCAGTTCCATTGAAATTGACTTGGGATCCAGACCGGATAAAGGCATGAGCTGGATGGCCTTACTCAGTGCCGGTCTGAGCCTTGAAAATGGGTTGTTCTAAGCTTTTTCCCAATTGAATTTCAATTTATGTGCCACTCTTGCTCCTTGGCAGTTCGCGTGTGAGTTTGCAGTCTGCTGCAATGGACTCTTGGCTGAATAATTCAAGAAGGGACAAAAAAGAGACATATAGATTTTGACAGAGGAAGGCACAATTCATGGCTCTGAGCTTCCGATAGGAGAAATGGGCCCGGCTATATTTCAGATTTATATCAACGTGAGAAAGAAATGGAAGTCTGCTACAATGAAGAGTTATGTTGCTTTGCTTTAGATTTCTATGTGATACCCTATCTGAATTCAGCACGGTTGGCTCATCTCGATTGGATGGATCCACTTTGGTTGGTTCTTGTTCTGGCCAAAGCTTGCTTTTCGGGAAACTTTCCTGATGATATGCAAATACAAATAGAGTGCGTGAGAATCTGGAATAATTGTTAAATTGAGCTTATACAATATAATTTGCTTTCCATTTATACACGAGCATCTACGCGTATGTTTGTGGAGTGGAATGTTGAAAAAACTAACACGAGAAATTCTAGAGCTCGAGACCAATCTTGCTTTTTGTGGAGTTAATAATCAAAATTGGGCAAATGCTTCAAAAATAGTTTTTGCGGTTTTATTGCTTTCTCATTCTGCTTAATGATTCTCAATGCATTGCAAATGTAAATGAACGACAGCAGCTGGCCTTCTGAGCTGTGGCAAGTAGTTCTATGTGATGTAGACATTTCATCAGACATCAAAGGCCGGCCTCTTTTCTTCTATCCATTTTTTTTCTCTGCAGCCGCCGGTAAATCAAAGCAGTCAGAGATAAGAAAACGAGTAAAACATGTCTTTGATGAAAGAGTTAAGCGATACGTTGCCGGCAAGGTCATTTCGGCGAAGGTTGACAAGGTCTCAGAAGAGATCAAGCTAGGAAAGCAAACCCAAAGGAACCTAGACTAAATGCTTTTGAAACCACTTATTTCAAATCTTATCTTCATCTGGAGTAATTTCGCTAAATTTATCCAAAAGTAATTTTACTCAAGGCACATATCAACCACGTGTTTTAAAGCCTCACTTTAGCTCAAGATCATTTTTAATTTTCATTTCAATTAAAGTGCGAAAATTTTAAAATCTCATAGAACTTTTGGGATTTTTTGCTTTAGCTCAGGACGTGATTTCCTTCCCATTGCTGGGACTAGAATTCTCAGCATTTCGAGATGAAAGTTCTATAATTCGTATTCGACTTTATATTCATATAATTTATCTACACCGACGAATTAGAGTTGTCGACTTTGGCTAGCCCTTGAGTATGGGGTTGATCAGGGATTTTGATAAAAAAAATTGGCCAAGTCTAATTGGATCAACACCTGCATACTACTTACGACTGTTTGAGGGGAGCAAATTGAATGAAGGAGCCCGAGAAAGAAGAGAGGTGGACTTCATCGTTCGAACTAGCCTCGATTCTTCAGGGCTTGAAGGTGCTCTCAAAACGCTCATTAAGCCTCTACGGTCACTAGAATTGTCTCTAAATCCTGGGTTGAGACAAAGGTCATGGATGCTTTCGAAGACGTACAGTATCAGATACCAATACTGTACAATCCCAACCTTCCTAAACTCTCCCAATACGAGAGCTCTATCATATCTGGTAAAATATCTTTTCGACTTTTTGCAAACCAGCTGAACTCTTTCGAGCCCAAATGGACGAGGCATAGCTAAGATTTGGCTGAATAATTGTCTTGTACAGAGTTACCATTGTCATTATGCTTCACCAGTTGAATGTGTAACTCCATCCATAGAATTTATCCGCCTTCTACCTCGTTACGGGTTTGGAATTCTATTATCAAAACGGTTTGGAACTTTTCCAAACAAAAACTGATGAGACCAGCAGCAATACAATAATGACTATAGTTGTAAAAAGAACAGTCGAATAGCTTTTTTAACACGTTTTCCGACTGTTTAGGGTCTATTCTACTATTTGGGGTCCATTCGACATTTTCCAGCTTTTTCCCGGTTTTCACACATTTCGTCCATTTTTCGCACGAACGTTCCTGCTTCCTTCAATGTTACAAGAGCAAACAAAACCCAACGAAACGCAAAAAAAATAATAACGGCTGAAGTCGAGATCACGTTGTAAAGTTTCAAACCAGGGTGACGTGGGGCATACTCCATGACTAAGGAGTTGTCCGAACAAAGCTCAAAGCTGCACGGCGAAGAACTGCAGTTACGGGTCAAACAAAACGCTTTGTAAAGGTACTTGCCAGCCTTGTCTCGCTCTCCTTTTCTGATGTATTGAAGCCTCCTACTCTCCAAGACCACTTGAACCCAACATTGATGGAAAGCATTAATAATTTCCAAGTAATTTGCTAACAATTTCTTTATGTTGACCAGATTGAGGGGAAGACCCTTTGATTTAGGAAGTTTTAGAAAAGCAATTGCCAAATTAGCTACCTTTTTGTGCCCGTTGTGGTTTGCTGAATGTTCATAGGTTTAAATTGATAATCTAGCTTCTTGTACCTAAAAATCTAGAGAGACACCACTCAATGTCTGTTTTCCCCATATTTTATCAACTATTTTCCCAACTATTTCGCCATGTTTTCCAGTTCTTTTTAGCTGTTATTTTGCCAAATTTAATCGACTATTTTTTACTGCTCTAACAATGACAATATTGCAAAAATTTGCTATTATTGCATTATTTGCATGCTGCTCATGATGAGAACGCGGATTGAAAGGTATTATGTTGAAAATTCGTATTTTAGGTTACTTTCCATCGAAACCACGGATGTATAATTTCAAATGAAGTCGAAGATCCAAATGGCGATGTCACAACCCTATTTGCTTGGTTTTAAAGACGCTTTTAAAGAGGCACTTCACCCAGTAATGTTTGATATGATGCTTCAGTTTGGGTAGTTGATGTTGTACTTTTTTGGTGCCTCTCAGCGTTCGTTTGGGTGGCAAAAATGCATCATCGTACCTTCTATCTCTATTTCTCATTCATCCTCGACTGCCGGTTATTTTGACCCATTGTTGCTTAAAAAGCCATTTGCTTAGCGTTCCATGAAATTGGGAAAAATACAAAAGCAATAGGAAACAGAGTTGGTGTGTCCATGATGTTCCATTCTTCCGCACGTAATGGCTATTCGTACTACAAGGGGCGGACCTGTCCCAATATCTATTCCACTTGGCAAGCACAAGAGCTAAAGTAAAAACTAAAAGCACTTAGCTACAATCCAACCCAACTACTCCGAAGGGAGGTAGGTGGTCCAATCTGAAGGTGAATGGAGCACATATCCTCGTGCCACTATCCAGCCACACAAAAAAGCTTGGGTGATTCCACGCTAAAAGTTTTGCGGAGCACGATGATGGCAAAGCCCTCCTTCGTTGTGGAAACTTTCAAACAAATCTCATGGAACGTGCGAACAAACCCGCGACATTTTGTCTGGCCGACCTCCTCGGGGAGGAATTCCGTTGGATTGCAGCAGATCAAAGTGGTGCACCCACAAGATAGTTCCAAATATGAGACGAGAGAAGGGGGCAGATGAGATTGTGGACAGCCAACTTCTTAGGGATAGGTATGCGTGGTTGGCTTCCACACCATTCATAGGGCATGATTAGTTTGCACAAAGTTTGCTCTCCTTCATTCAGGATGGCCGCAAAAGCTCTCATGGGATGCGGTCAAAATCACAGCTGAGATTGAGAAACCGCCGAGTCAATACATTCCTTGGACACAATCAGGAAGCCGTTGGAATAGGTTACTTCTATCGGAAAGCTACTGTGACTACTGTGACTTCGCTCTTCGTCCGTGTTAAAAATGTGCTCCAAAGTTTTTGGTGAAAGCACACATTCGTCTTAAAAACGGGGATTGATTTTTGTGGAACATCAATGCCACACCAGTGTGCCATACGTGAACGATGACCATTGCGGTTACTTGGTCGTTTAAACTTTAGAATGGGCGGATATCAAGACAAAACTCAGATTGAGCATTTGAGATCTGTTTCTGAGTTATGGTGTTCAATTTATAAAGCGCCCGAAGCTGTGAACAACCCCTAGAATGGGCAAACTTTCTCGTGGTTCCATTCCAAGACTAATGATGATGATTCTCACCAATCGTGGGGTTTCCAGGAATTAAAGTTGGATTTGCAAATCCCGAAAGAACAAAGGGGGCCTCGTGAGGAACATTGAACTGATTAGTGTCAGCCACGCCAGGTGCATTCAAAATGGAATACCAACAACTGGCACTCTATGTGCTACAATTTAGCAGAATCTGGGATTTCCAAATGCTCTTGTCTCTCTTCAACCGATTGAATGGAACGATGTTTTCCTTTCTCTTTTCTTTTGAATTGCTTTTCCAACCTTGAAGATGAACCACTAGAAAAAGAAGAGGAGGGGGGGGAGAAGCTTTGAGTTAGGGTCAATGTTCTATTTTTGGAAACAAACGAGATCTGCCACCTCGTGGCACAATTGATGAGTAACAATCAAGACACGAATGAGTTTGTGTTCGCTTTAACCGCTTTAACCCGACCAGCCAAGGCTGAAATGAAATCCTGTCCGTGGCTCATCATCATCAAGGGCGTCATTCAAGGTAGTCGGTCGTGCCCTTTTCCGGCTCATGTTTGGTCATTATCTCTAAGAAAGGAGGGAAGGCCATTTCTCGCCAGCTCCGTCCGTGGCTTTTTTTCACATGATCACGTGCGCGTTGTCTTTGAAGACCAGGTCTGGCTTTTGTTCTTCGTCCGGGGCAAGAACAGGACGAAGAATCTATGAGCGGAAATCGAATCTCTTTCCAGAGGGATCTTTTCTCTAAAATGCTAATGGACTAAAGCCTCTGCCCAAACTTCAAGGGCTCCACGGCCATCAGACAACCTTCATCCTCCCACTTTTCTTTGGAACGTGAATAGTTGACCTTCCTGGCCCGCTTTCTTTCTATTTCTTTTCCTCGTTCCTCATCAAATATCTGTTCTTATCCACGTGAGCACTAACTCGAGTTTTATTTCAAGAACAGGAATGCCAATCACGACACATTGCAACTCCCACTGGCCATCAAAAGACAAAGACTGGCCTGTATATCCACGAAATCATCATGCCTTCAAATCCAATCCACAATTTTGAGGCCTGAAAGCTTGATTTTTGAAAGAAATAGATCCCATTCTCTAAATGGGCCTTTTTTACTTAACCCCATTCCAAGCATGTTCATTCTCATTAGGTCAAGTGACGAGTGACATATATATTCACCCCCGAACCATAATGGACCAACATATCCATTACCATCGCCCCTTGGTTCAAGCCTAAAGATCGTTATCAAGACCCCTGGGAAACTGCTCCAATCAAGAAAAAGATCCCTATCTCTCGATCAGAGTAAGTCCAGATAACATGGCTAGCCAACCCATTATTAACACAAGAGGGCGGCGGAGGAGGAGGAGGAGGAGGCGGAGAACGAGGACCTTTGGAAAGTACGGCTGGGATCTCTTATGTCTATTTCTTGCCAACGAAAAAAAATACTTCGGATCAAGGGTATACAATGCAAGAAGTCATTCATGAACCTTTTTTAAATTGAAACTTTCCATTACCAAGGGCAACAACCATTTGATGGATTGGTCTCGCCCCACATCTTCGACCCTATTGCAATCCATATCCAATATGCATCAAAATCCACCTGTCATTCACCTCCAATGGGAAAGCTACCACTCCAATCAGCATATCCTGTGCGCCCCCCTCTTCAAACGTGAGGTTTTGATTTGAAGCAAGTTGAACATGTTACAACTCATGGGCCTCTGCAAGTGTGATTGAAATCGGGTAAGGTCGAAGTCCAGCCCAAGGACACATTCTAAAAGGCAGGCATGTTTTGCTTCCCTCCCTGGTCGTCCCGGAGCTTTAAACATACCAAACCTGACATTGAGTAATGGGAATGGGCTTCATCTCGATCGCTCACGGTCCACCATGTGGGTAGTCACTCAGATGCCACAAAAGTGGGGGCGAAACCGGCATTGCAGTTACTCTCCGACTACTTGCTGGTCTCCTTATCGGTGGGTGGGTTCCACGTCAAGGTGAATTGTAACATTGACCAACTATCGTCTGTTAACTGATGCTTGCATAGCAAGGCTCGAGAGACCAGTTGGTACTTTGGATTTGGCTTTATTTGTCAAGCTAGCTTTCTTTATTTTAGGGCCTCTGAAGCTTTGTTCTGGTCTCGGATCAAACCAAAAAAAACATTCAACTTCTCCCCAATTGCCGTAGGTTCAAACCCCGTTGCCGGAAAGTTACCTGTGAATTGAGTAATGGCTTTGCTACATGCAGTTACATGTATATTTAGAGCGAAACGAAATTTTGTTAAGAAATAATTCATTACCTTGCTTAACATAAAATCGATAGTTGAAGATAAAAAAAGCACACAGACAGTCACTTTCGAACCATAACAAACTATTGAATTTGGCGTTTTATATGTTTTGAAATAGGGATTAATTGTTCAATTAAGTGAGTAATATGAATTGCTTAAGACCACTTACTTTATACTCATTTACTTTACATATGGGGACGAAAGTCCGTGTATGACAAATTACCCTCATTCATGAATGTGCCTCAATCAGAATCGTTTTTTGTTCTGCACAAGATAACTACTGCGTGGTGCACTCCTTGAGATTAGTGACTCTAAATCAAATCACTCGAGTCTCATTTAATCCAGAGATACTGGCTTGAATTGAGGAAACCCTCATTCTGAGCCATTTTTCTTACCAAAATGTCCCCCAAAACATCTCGAGCGTCCCCTCCCAACTATTCCAGATGCAAAACAATGTATGTGCGTCGAGTATTCTGAAACTTGAATTGCTGGCAATAGTTGCAAGAGCCAACTCAAAAATGAAAAAAAAAACTTATCTACCAACGGTGCATAGACCATATGCAGGATAGTCGTACGGTCTGCCATCACACTTTATGGGAAGAGAAAAACTTTTCGGGCACGGTCAATTGTTTTTGCCTCCCACAACTAGCCCTAATCATTGTGTTGCCCCTATGGGGGATAGGAGCATTCTTTCAGGGAGAGAGTGAGTCGCATTTGGATAACCTTGGAAGTCGGTTTTACATCTCGGCTCCTCCTCGATTCCCCCTCTTAGAGCGTTAGAGGTGGACCCAAAATTGAAAGGAGAGCCTTATCTAAAAACCAGGCAAGCTACACTACAAAGCACCTTCTTTCTGTAACTTCCATCTTTCGCTTCAATTTGAAAGATGGACAGACAGTGAAGAGAGAGAGATCAGCGTTAATCCCGAAGCTCGTTCGCTTCGAGTGGAAAAGTGAAGGATTGACACTTGAAGGAAGGGCCCAAACAATTTCGAAAAGAGCCTTTTGTTTCCAATGGCAAAGATGAAATACAAACACGGAGAATAGGCCCCATACCTAATATTTGATGACCATGGAGAGCAAGCATCGTTCTCTAAGAATACGACGGACAGTAGGAGTTTTCAAAGTATTCAAGCACATGAGTGAAGAAGTCTAAAATGCCACCCACCTCTATGGGTGTCCAATTTCAGCTAACATTTTGAAGGTCCCCCATTCAAGATTTGACGGGAACTGACAAAGCCACGTTGTGCAACAGCAAAGGCCTCATTCACCCGATGATGCTTTGTTGTATCGACAACCTAAATAGAAAGCACTCCAAGTCTGCATGTCACCTGATATGAGGCCAACATGAAGAGGTAAAAGAAGACCATTGAAGAAGAAAAGAGAAACCAACTTTACTTCCTCGTTTCTTTTTCGTCCCTTTTGCTACAAAATGAAAAGTGCAGGGTGAGCATAACAGGGTACCAGAACAGGGGGGAAACAAACGTTCATTTGACAGATGCTGTATAATACAAGTCAAGTGGTACATAACCTTTTCCACAAAATTCATTAAGTCCAAAACTGGCCATAGAAACACGCATGCCCTTTTCATGAGCATTAATTACGGCTTTTATTGTTTATTGAGAAACCACTCAAGGCACCAAGAGCTGATGATAGAAGAGTAATGGTTTTTAAAAATGAAAAGTTGACTATATTTTTCATAGAATAGGGAAGCCCGGTAAAAAAATTGATTTCTTATGGGATGAGGGAATAGAAAGCAACATTAAGGTTTAAATCACTTGCAGAATCAAACAAGCGAATAGACTAACGTGCTTTCCGCATGAAAGAGGGCGGATCGGTGACTAAGATGCCATACGTTTTTATGTCAAAGCTAAGGCTAACTTCATGTCTAGGCCCGATATCATATCTTTACACTTGACTGGATTCGAAGCTCCCAGCCCCAAACAAGTAGATCACAGAGTAATACCACAGATGTCCTGTTTCAGACAGACTCTGCGAACCTAGATTTGACCATTTCCATTGAAATGTTTCTCAGGTGATTAAAGGATTACAGAAACAAAGTTGACCCACGCACTGTAAGAGTGACGTACTTTGAAGTATATGTTTTAGTATCTACAGATATTAAAGATGCTTTTTATCAAGGATCTTTACGTGACATGAAAATATCCGGTTGTATATTCATAGATGGCCCTGTAGTCACTATTTAGAGAAATCCCTTCACAAGACTTGTGATATGCTACTCTGTGAGTAGACTACGGAGTTCACACAGTTCCCTTTTTGAAAGCTTGAAATGACTTACAAAAAAGCAACTATGGATCCATCCCACCCTGTTAGAAATAAGTTTGAACATAGATGGTGGGTACGAATGTCGACGACGGTCTGGAGTAAGTATGAAACGAACGAAACGGGCCTTTGCTTCAACTGTTGGAAGGATCAGGTTTAAGGCGAGTTATCATCTAGACAAGCAGAATCGGGAAGGGGAGAGGCCAACTTTTTGAGGAGAATGAGTTCGAGGATTAAAAGTGGGACCCCGGGCTCGTCGCTCTTTTTCCTCTATTCCCAAGAGACTATTCCTTCTCCAGCCCTATTTAGACACTTACCACTCGTCTTCATTCGTCCATCTCTCCAAAGACGACATTTTAGACGGAGGAAGTCCAATTGAGGATTCTACTACCTCAAGGCCATTCCTTCAACGGGGGCAAGTGTTAAACAACAGACAACCCCTCCCGGGTAAAAACTACAAATCGGCCAAGGTTAAAGCTGTTCAAAAGATTCTGATTGTTTTCAACTTCCAATTCCCCCGTTTTAAACAAAACGAAAGAAATAGAGTGAACCGAAATTTTGACACTTATTTTGACGTTCAGAAGTGCCTTACACCAGCGTTGGGAATGATCCACCTAAGGATGTACTTACTGATGAAACTAACGCTCCGAATGTATTGCAAGAGATCGCCACCGGCTGGACTAGGTGAGAGCTCTTCGCACAGTGGTCCCACGGTTTGTTGGACACCTTTGCTCGAGGATTCGGAGCCTCCACGCGAGTGGCCTCCTCCACCATGACGAATGCCTTTGTGATTGGCCCGATTCGCCTTGGCAATTGATCCGAAATGAAATTCTCCACAACGATCCACTACCATGTTGTGGAGTGCATGAGCCATGGCATACATGGCGTCCACTGAAATGGAAACAAAAGGGATGAAGTGATTACTCTTAATCTCAGATAGATTTTTTTTAAAGCGCTTGATGGGTTTTCAGAGTAATACCGGGTGATGAAGATGATCTAAAGGAGAGAACTCTTCTGGGTGCAAATCCCCCAAGCTTGACGGCTAAGCTAAAGGATGAAAAGTCCGTCTCTAGCTCATTTATAGAACGTGCCTCCATCCATTTGGGTATTTTTCTTCCAGGCTTTTATGCGGATTGTCGGCCCAATAATTTTCTCCCACCGTTTGAATTCTCCATTGCCCAAACTCACTGATATGTTTCGTTCAATTCGTAGGATTAAAAAAAAAAAGACGACTTCGCTTCTTTTTGCGTTTGAGAAAAGACCAAAGGCACATTTTACATGTGAATACCAAGGGGTATCATCAGCGATGAACGATATCATAAAACAAGCTAACCAAATTTCGTCCAGTGCAATCTCAATACCTCTCGAGTGGCTCGAAATGAGCGCCAAAATCTGGTTCCATCCCGCTAAGGACTAGGAATTTACATTTTCAAAGGCTCTCTTTGACGACTCTCCAAGACCAATGGTTGTTGGAAGGATCAAAGGGACAGGCAACCGCTGGCATATACCTTCTTTTCCAGTTTGACAGGTCTAGCAACTCAAAGAAGAAAAAATCTCAACTCAGTGGCGCGAGATTAAGGCTGGAATAAGCAATGGCCAGAGTGACTGGACAGATTTGACAAAAGTTTTGTCTCAACAAGTTTGTATTGTGGTCGAGGGGTGGGGCAAATGCTTTTGATTTCTGGTTTATTAAGGCTGGCCCGAGACAAGACGTACTGGTAGTAGAGGAATCACGCCTTTTGCGGAGGATGAGAGTGGGGGAAGGAACTTTATAAAAAGTTTCACTTTATTCTCAACCACCCACGGCAAACGAAAGAGCGCGCCGTTGAAACTGGAAAGGCGAAAAGGGGAAAAGTTTTGGCGCAATAAAACCAGGTTTTTCCGGCTATCTGTTTTAATGAAAACGAAAGATTGCCAAGCATGTGCAGAGAATCACAAATTATCTTATGAAAGCCGAAACCCGCGACGAATAAAGTGAGAGGGTTTAATTGATAGCGTTGAAACTGGCCACCCTGGACAAAGTGGAAAAGGGTCGCATTTGGGGACATTTTCTGAGTTTAAAATGAGCTGATTTTGGAGTGGATACCCTTATGCGTGGACTTCTTTCTTGGAAGTCCAGGTTCAAGCCCAATTTCTCAATAGGGGAAACATAAAAAGACACGGGTCCTCAGAATTTTGAGGACCACATCTGTTGAGGACAACACGTTTTCTAGGGTCAACGTGCCAGTCTGCGAAAAATGGCACTCCACTTGGCGTGAATTTGCCAACAAGTTTAATGTCTTTCTCGTTTTCGCACTTGACTTGACCCACCGCCAACAGAATACGTGGTCACGTTCAAGGTAAATTGCTCCTAAATTTCCGAAACGATTTTATTCTCAATGTCATCATCAAATATCATCCAAGATGCCAAAACCTCATTTATGGCGACTCATAGAATATTGATGCTTTGATAGTCTTGGTTTCTCTTTCCAAAGTCGTTTTATCAAACGTGACTTGGCGCATTTTCAATTTTGATCATTGCGCTTGGATCAAATCAAAATGCATATTGCTTCCAAGCTGTGATATATCTGAAAAAAGATCACATTTGGATTCTGAATAGGATCCTTCTGCGAAACCAACGGATGTTCTTACGAAGTAGGAGTAAACGTCCAACCTCGATGACGAGCCCTTTCGTTGAGACTGCCAAAAAAGTTTCCACGCTAACTTGAAATGATTCAATTTCCCGGGAGGGCCTTCTACTGTATTCCATCCGACCTCCTGATGGCCAATTTGAGAGCACAGCAGAGAATCTTGCTGGATCAACTCAAGTTAGTGTGTGTGTGTGTGTGTGCCATATCTAAGATGATGCCATAACTTTTTCATTTCCTTCCGTTCAGTGATTTAAGAGGCCAATTTTACGTTGGTAGAGCAACAGCATTTTCCCGTCTAAAAACTACTAACGAGTCAAGATCTTTGTTGTCAGTGAAGGCCGTTGGAGTTCCTCACTAAAACTGTTTGGAGGCAAATTGACAGAGTAAGCTGAGCGAACTCGGCTCGAACCTTGAAAGAGCTCGCACACGATTGTGCACGACGGACATCATCTCATTGAAAATTGAGCCCACCATTCTCTTGGGGCCAAACTTGCGGGGAAAAGATTACCTTGAAAAGTCAAGCTTTGTGTGGTTCTCAAGAGGCTGTAAATCTTTCACCAAGGTGGCTCCCCAAGCCTAAATTGCGTTTCGAGAAGCACCAGGTGTTTTAACGCTTGAGAGACCCAAGTCTTGACCTTAATTGGGAATAGGATGTGGCAAATCCGCTCTCTAGAGATTCCCACCACCCTTGATGGATGCTCTCTCTCCAACGTTAACGTCTTAAAAAAGTAAGAAATAGCCCCAAACGGGACCAAGCTTTTACTCTTGTACGCGTACAACAGCCGCTTGAGCAGACGCGCCTAAGTTCGGTTCGTAAGAGGCCAATTCGGGCTTGTCAATTGCAAGAAACCAGGGAACCCGTTTCATTTGCCGAGGATGGAAGAACTTGGCTGAGCTTTACGTTGTTGTGGGATAGATGTGCACTTTATGGCGGGAAGGAAATAAATTGGCAACAAAAGGCCTATTTGTTCCATCGTGTGCCCGCGTTTCTCCCGACTCTCATCCCATTTTAACGACGAGAAGGCCGAAACCACTTCAGACGCAGTCAATTGAAATTGGAAAGGTTTCCGCCTGAGTGGCTCAGGTACCAACAAGGGCTACATAATTTTGGATTGTTTGACTACTTCGAGTTCGTTTTCATTTTCCTGGCAAAAAGCGCACCATGAAAAATAGCCGTAAAGAGTGACAGGTTGCAGGACAGCAGTCACTTTTTTTTCCTTCGTAAGAGTTGGTAGAACTTGGCTCTTTGATTAGAGGAGTATGATAAACTTTCACGTCCGACAACACTATCGTGCTTTATTGCGTTTCTGCGCTTGATTGATAACCTTCAAGACTCAAACACCAACGCTGGAAAATAATTTCAGTTATTCCAAACACACATGGGTAAAGGGCTCTACTACTTCCCTCTAACTGTGTAAATGCCATGCAGGATAGATCAGCCTTTG
This sequence comes from Tigriopus californicus, assembly GCF_007210705.1. NCBI lineage: Eukaryota > Metazoa > Arthropoda > Copepoda > Harpacticoida > Harpacticidae > Tigriopus > Tigriopus californicus. The sequence continues at coordinate 1,313,794 of NC_081448.1, forward strand.
AAGTTGAGCCTCCAAAAGGCAAAATTCTCTGTTTTGGAAAACTTTCACTTTGGTGCGGTGGCCACTTACCACAATCCCAAGATTTATTGTTCCAAACTTTGAACATCAAAGAGTGACGTATAACCATCATGAATGCATTACGCACTATACGTAACGTAGGTCTATCTGTGCGTTAGGCATCCAATTCGATACCACACATGGAACCTTTGCAAAGTCTGACGACCTCGCGTTTTTGTGTGTGTTCGCAAAGCATATGTGAAGATAAAGTGGATCACTCACCCACAAATGGAACAAGTCCTTCCTGTTCATATTTGGTGACCTTCTCTTTCCCTGTGCACAATTTGAGCCCAATGGGACTACTGGGCATCTCGGAGAGAGGCTGATCCTCGAAGCGACAGTTGAAGTGATGCGACCAGAACTCTCGGAACCATGGATTACGACAGTTGATGCTTGGGTTCCGCATCCCAATGTAGGGATCCTCACAGTCCCCCAGTCTCATTGGAGGCTTCAAATTCAGGAAGTAGTTGTCAAAACCTGAAAAAATAACAGAGACGATGAGTCTCAGAGCTCAAGGAGCGAGGTGAAACCTAAGTACTATATTTTGGATTGGTTGGTTAGCTGCTCCCTATGAAAAGGAAAGAGAGACCCCAAAAGCCAGAATGTCAACATTGAGGTTGACATTCAAAGTTGGAGAGAGTGCCTTTATTTGTTTTGGTTTTATTGTGAAGAATCGAAGTTGGAGCGCATTTCGAATACAAGTGTTCATGCGTAAATTGTATGAAACCAAGAAAACTATCAATTCTTTATTTCCAATTGTTTTGCCTGTAAATATGCTTCAATTTATTCCGAAATATAGTTTTCAATTATGTTCATCATTATTTTTGCCCTCCCCCTTCCTCCCTTTTCAAAGACTCCTCAACATTGCATTTAAGATACAAGCGAGAAATTGGAAGATGGCTTGAATTGATTTTAAATTACATTATGTCAATACCTTGAAAATCAGTTAAGTTCATTTCATTAATGTTGTTGTTAGGTACTATCAAGGTCCAGTCAAAGTTTGGAGAAAAAATTGGTTTTACTGGAAGCCAAAGAGTATCCAAAGATCCCTCGAAATTGCACAAAAACTTGCAGGAAAAAAATTAGAGACACCGAAAGGTAGAAAAGCAGTACTTTGAAAACATTTGATGAAAAATGAGAGGCGAAAAGAAAAATGATCAACTACGTTTAGGAAAAGAACGAGTTTTCCTTGTCAACTTTTTATTGCACGGTACAACGAAACATATTGCTTCCAGATATCGTGAAATCAAAGTAAGCCTTTATCTGCCCAGAATGCTCATTCATCATTCGCTTGCGAGGCAGAAATTAACACCTTAATCATACAATCATGATTATCATCATCAAACTTATAAGATGTGCCTGATTTCCAAGGGAGATAAGATTTATACAAATGAAACGGATTCCCAATTTGGTTTATCTCCTTAAAATAGCCTAATAAGGGCGGCTAGAACTTAATAACATTATTAAGGTGTTGTAGGTCGTGGAATTTTTGGTCTTGTTTCTTTATATCTCCGTGACAAGAGATTTCCATCCCATCCAAAAATAGCCCTCAAATTGACCTACATTTATGACAAAAGCCATAAATTGCAGAAAATTAAAAAGAAATAGATACTGAAAAAAGGAATAAATAGCCGTTGAGGGGGAAATTATTGAATCAAGACGTTCTTCCGTGACTACCTTCTGAAGCTCAGGCGCTGAAAAGCAGCAAAATATGTCATGATTAGGACTTTTTCTGTTTTATGTATGTATTTTGGGGTGCTAGGGTCCATTTGGTTTGGACCTCTGCCCCGCCAGAAAACCCAGTCATTACATTATCCATAAAAAAATGACAATAAACATATCCGGTGTCGGTCTAGTTCTTCGCGTGGATGTGCGGATTTGGGGTCTAGAAGTTTCCTGGAGAAAAGTCGGGGAGGAGAACCGAACCTGAGACATCTCTCATGGGAGGGGACTGGGCCAACCAACAATTTTTGGAGTCCCACGCCTTTAACTGAACAAATAAGCTGCAATTTTAACCTTCAAGTGTTCTATAGAAGCTGTTGATAGTACAGCTTTTGACTCAAAATTCAATATCGAGTGGGCTTAATTTTAGAGACCAATTTTTTTTTTCATCAATTCAAATAGTAATTGTTATACTAATGGAACACGAATTAACCGAGGACGGAGAAAGGACTTACGCGTAGTGTCTCAATGAAAGATCAAGATACGAATGTATTTCGACAGCAGACTCACCGATTCTATACAAATATATGGTCATCTAGAACCGTGGAATACTAAAAAAATCTTCAACGAATCAGCCAACACTTATCTAATTAAAAGAGGTATTGAATCTGAGTGCAGTTTCCTGTCTCAGAGCGGCTACGTGACTTTTTTGGCAGGTTATACTTCGAGTTTTCAAAACATTTTTGTTTGTCTTAATTAGGGGTTCATGGTCATTTTTGGTTACTCCGAGACTCCCTTCCCTAATACACTCCAGGATATTTTTGCGTTATAGGACTTGGCTCCAATGATCAAGAAAGGTGACAAAAACTTCCTATCTGTCCTGAAAACTCTCTTGATTTGTGTCTATCATCTACATGAAAATTTCTCTGAATGCATTCCCGAGCAAGCAGGAGGCAAAATTCTGGGAACGTTATTTGCTGACGGCTCTAATGAAATAATATCTTCCCCGCTATGCGTTGCCCTTTTTCCGATAACTGACTGCCAATCGTCGTCCTTGGCGAAGACCTGAACGTGTTCCAATTCTTCTGCAGCCACTGCACTTACCTGTAAGTGAGGATCGCTTGGGCAAGATGGTAATAGCTCCTTCAGCTGCCCATTCTTGATGACGGACTGGATGGATTTTGGCCCCCCAAGAGTCGGAGCCAATCCAATAAAAGAACCCGGTCTTGCCCCGTCTGACAGTGGCTGAGAGGAGCTTCCTGGAACAGAGAAAAGGGACGTGGTCGTCAGGATCTAACAGATGATATTTCGTCCCTTCGTACTCCCAAAGAGATTATTTTACACCTATAATGAACCTGCCTATGGATTACAATTACACCAACATATTTCTGACGCAATTGCGACCGAGCATTGTTCTGTGCTACATAAAGGAGTCACCGCTCTCTCAAGCATATTCTCGTTCACAGGTACGAGTATATGTGTGGATGTACTTCATGTGTTACGTGAACGGAATACCTCGACCGTTTCGGAATTTCTAATTTTATATTCTAATATTTAGGTGCAGTATAAGATTGGACCCCGGTTGCCTTGGTTATTCTTACCGCAAACTGGTATGTCAATTGTATTGGTGCAAAAATTTGGAGGGTTAGTCAAAATTTGAGACCGACTCAATTATGAAATGGAAATACCACTCTCTTTGCCAAACTTCTGTCTCAGGATTTTTAGTTATTTGAAAACGTGATAAAAAAGCAAAAGGTTTGGAGGAACGGCAGAAAAGTAATGACGTTTGGAATTGAACTCCTATGGCATTTTAGAGAATGAATTACTGCTCTCGGAAATAAAGAAAATCAAGTTCTGAAATGTTACCATTGACCGTTGTCAAACGAATGAACTTAGAACCAATTTCAGTTGGAGCCCTTCTTTGGTCAATGGTCTCAAAACAACAAATTTTTGCCGCTGAATTACCAAATCAGTGTTCTCCTTATGGTACATATGATCTGTCATATGGTGACGGAAGAATTCTGCAGCAACGTTTCATCCCTTTACTGAAATCCATTTCCCCCTTACTCAAAGGATTAGCCTCTTCCCAGTTCTCTCAGAAGCAGCACTTTCTTATGAGGGTTCTTGGTAAGAATAGATGTGAACTTTCGCAGCCAAAACACATTTCCGAAGAAAAGTGATGATTACGACAGATGGAGAGACGGAAGCGACAAAGCTGTTTTAGATGCTAACACGTTGTCAGGCTCGTAATTAATGGCACACAGATCCATATTGGTCATGTCAACTCCAGGGCAATGCATCTTTCAAGCCTTTTCAGGCAGGTTTTTTCTGTCTCTTCTGGAAATGACTGAACTTCTAAGACGGATTGAGACGGCGGGGATGCGATTGTGACCTTCTTGTTTTGAGAAGCATTCGCACACGGAATCAGGTTGGATGTTCCCCGGGTGCCAAAGCTTTGTTCCATTGTCACTTAGGAGGTGATCCTTCCAGAAGCTCCCCCCTCTCTCCCCTTCAAAAGGTCAATTGTGTCCCATGGATTGGTGGCTTATTGCTTCAGGGTGGCAGGGACTCAAAGAATAAATTAATCCCATTGGGCCAACCTTGACATCCCAGGTCGAGGCAATCTTTTTGATAAATCCAATAGCCATTTCCAAACAAACTTCTCAACGGGACCCTTTGGTAGAAAAACAAACTTAAAGGCGAGAATCGAGTCTCAAATGGTGTCAAGTTGCTTTCATTTTTCGTTCATGAGGGAGTGTGGAACTGCAGAGATTTGTGTAGGAATGGTGGGAGCAAACAAGTTGGACGCATCTGTCTTGTCGGCTCTTGGCTGAGAAATCATCAGGACTAGCTTTGATGTTATCAGGTTTTGAGTGCTTGAGTGAGCATTGACTGGAGATCCTCTGATGTTTACTTCGAGCCAAAGTTATGACATATCTTCTGGAAACCGAGAACAGCGCCAAGCAGCCTCTTTTCCTACACTGACAGGCAATCACAAAACCCAAAAAACAACAACGAAGAACACGAAGACGACGGAGAAGAGGATCTAGTAGCCACCCTACCAATCTCTGTATTTCTCTTTTTTTTCTTCAACATGGCCACGACCTCAAGACAAGTGGAAATCTTACCCGAAAAGGAGTCAAATCATGGCAATGGCAAGGCTCTTTTTGCTAACAATTGATCCACGTAATTTCCGCTTCACCAAGTCGAATCTCAATCCAATCCGAAGCTCGAGCGTAAATCTGATTTTCATGGCCGAGGAGATTTATTTCCGGTTGTGTGGAAGACGCACGTAGGATCAGAACGTCGCTGAATCAATGGACCAAAAGTCAATAATGAGGGAAATGTGCATTTCTTGCCGACTCCCGATCGGGATATGGCTCCTTTACTTTCACCTCGGTTCTCAACTCATCACCCTGGATTCGAACCTGGAAGACACGTACTGCACGTGCCCGAGGAGTAGTCGGATCCAGTCTGTCATTGAAATCCAATAAAGCCCCATCAGATTGACAACTGATGGTCGCAAATTCCATTCCGAACCGCCGACATGGGTCCTTTTTAGGGTAATGCGCTGGTTGGGATGTTTGTGGTCATACTGGTTCGATTGAAAATGCAAGTTTGTAAAGGGTGGCCAGATTTAACGGATTTACACTCGAACAAACTGTGCTCATATTCTAATATCAAAGAGACTGAACCGATGAAGCCGAATGAGTGGAACGAAGCCTGTTCTCCTCCCGTGTTGAATATGATAGAATTCGTTCTAGTTGGGAGGCTGGGGTAGTCGCAAATGAAAACCATATATAGGCTTAAGCTCAGAACTTCTTTGGATAATTGTGCAATTGATTTCTTAATATGAAACTACTCTTGCTCTAGTACTCTGCCATAAGATATCAAATTGATTTACTGCCGTTGTTTCCGGTCACCCTGTATGTGTACGTATTTTTGATTAAGTGAGCAAGATACATTTTTCAAGGTAACCAGTGTAAAGATGGAAAATAGAAATAAGGTAAAGCACCACACCTCTAGCCTCATAAGGGAAGGGTGGTGACAAATGGTTTGTCCAATTGATATTGTGTTCAAATGTGTTTTATTGTATCAGTGTGGGTTCTTCGGTCAAGTGCTGAAATATCCCGTATATTACAGTTTTTTAGAACTAATTGGGAAGGTACTCAGCTGATTTACAGACCTTCAGGTGAAAAAGTGGAAGCGTTTCGACGTTTCGAATTGAATATTTGGAGGTGAAACATTGATTATGAAGCAATGAAGAACTCAACCTTTGTTGAATGGTTAAGATATCATGCAAGTCTGCTGCCTATTGTTTGATAACCAAATGATGTGACAAAGTTCTAAGTTTCTACATCTAGCAAGCATAAGGGCATTGAACCAATATTTGATTCATTTGTTAACTGGTTCTTTTGAGGGCTTCCCTCAATGAAAAAAACGGTATTTTTTTCATTCATGACTTCTCTTCGGTCACTTTGCTCTTGGATCAAACTCCCTCGTTAAAGATTCAATTGAATCTGATTTAAAGCAAAAATATCATTCCGTACCAATGACTCTTGGTCTTTTATCAGGCACTTTTTCGATAGCCTTGGTAGAAATTACGACCCACCCAAAATTGGAATGGTCTCGTTTTTGCCAACCCTGGCTTGCAAACTCTATCATGATGATGTGACATTTGAATTTAGTTCTCACTACATCGAGGTGCTTTCGTGGATGAATTTCTCGACGATTGTTAAAAAAGCTTTGGTAAACCAAAATGGAATTGAAATTCAGATGCCAAAAAAGAGTTCCTTCCCTTTTTGGTCAGGTCCTTGCGCAATTTTCCATCCTTTTTCCTTATCATTATTGGAATAACTTTGGGATATTGTGTTCCATCATTGTGATATGTCGTGCGAGTATCTTTATCATAAGCTTTAAGTTGGCCCTCGTCAGCTCTACAAATGATTTCCTTTAGTCTCAAGTGTAATTCATCACTCTTTTTTGGGAATTACCCATAACAAAACCAAACCCTGGCTTGCAAAATGGTTGATCAATGAGGCAGTATGTTCATTGGCCACCACAATTGTTATGCCTAGCCAGCATATTATGTATTACTTGGATAAAAGAGGCTCTCTCAGCAAAAACAAATATTCAGGCCGATTAAGTGATCTTCTGGCAAACCTACTACGAGCCATCAAAGGCCTGTTTTTTCGTATACAACCACCCCCTTTATCATGTATACAGACAGCTACCACTGTACTGAGTGAGGACGAGACCAAATTATTCTGACGGTGAATATATCAATATGCTAGATGGTTGCTGATCAAAGGCCTCTTCCACCACGGGAAGGTGTCAACTCTACCCAACTCAGCGGCCTTCATTGGTCGAAGAACTAATGGAAAGACTTTCGAAGATTTAAAGCTCCTCGGCCCCTTCAAATTTCCGAAGAAAGGAAGGGATTTTGTCGACTTTCAATTCGATCATCATCCTTCAAGGACTTTCTCCCTGAAGTTCAACCAACCAGTTAACCAGGGACCCAATCGCAGTTGCCCAAGGAAAGAGAGAGAGAGAGAGAGAGATTAGTTTGGCCCGAACTTGTTGTCACCTTTGAAGATTTGAACTTTAGCCTGGGTCTAAGCATCATCTTGGAACGACGGAAGACGGAAGCCAGCCTTGTTACCGTTAGGAAGAGAACGAACTTTACTCTTCGGTGCATTTGATCAAGCACTAGCTGAAGGCCGATTGACAGTTGTTCCCGAGCTTTGATACAACTGTCCCAGTACGATGGGCTGGATGAAGCCGTTGCGTGATGGTTTTTGCTTCCTGTTCCCGCTGGTTGAACTGCATCTGACAGAGTTTACTACAACTAATGGAACACCAACACGAGATCAATCTGTACCTATGCGACTCCCAAGAAGGGCTCGGTCCCGAGGTTCGCGTCGAATGGTCCATCGGAATCATCGTGGTTGGGCTTACCTCGTCCTGTCTTCATCGACAAAGAGAACCACAGCGCGAGCTTTCGGCTTTGAGCTCAATTGGTCCACAATCTGGTCAAAGTCGTCCCGTTGAGAATTGCGGTTGATTTTGAGGTTAATGGCCACACAAATGCCTTCCTTCTTGGCCAGGGCAATGAAGGAAGCAATGCCCTTTTCGCCGTATTCACCTTGAGCTGCCACTGTGCTCACGTACGTCCATCCCATGACCTTGGCAATCTCGACCATGGCTTGAGCTTGAAAGTTGTCCGGAGGAACCACACGCGAGAAATACTCAAACCGAGACTTATCGGACAACTCCGTGGATGTGGAAGCATAACTGATTTGCGGGATCTGGAACGTAATTCAACCTAGAGCTATTGACTTCTCGGGTGGATACCGCTTTCTAACGCGAGAGTACTAGATTAGGAGATGGAACAGATCCGGCCACATTACTTTCCAGTCGACCGGCCTCAATGAGACTTGACGGCATGGAATCCACGAGCACTCACCTTAAATAACCTGAGGATATTGGCCACCATAATTGATACACCAGAGAATGCGGCTCCAATGACTCCTGCTACGGGCTGGGCCTTTTCCGCTTTCCCCGAGGAGCACTGTGGATTCATCTGGAACAAATGGAACGGGAGATGGAGCTTATCATGGTGCCAGGTCTGTCACGTTCCACAGCATTTCCCTTGTGCATGCACCTTATCCTGCAATGGATGTCGTCCTAGTACTCGTACCTACTACCTACTACTATACTACCCACTTGTTCTAGCCAGGACCACCATGGCTTCAGTGGCTCTTTTTTTCCTTACCTCCCCTCCCCCTCTTGAGGAACACCACGCTGTCGATCCTTCATCCCAATTTGGAACCTGGCAATACACTTTGACTCGTGCCAGAGGTTTTCTACCCAATTTCCCTTTCCCATGCGTAATGCCCCAAGTTTTTTTTGAGGCTGAAGACGCCTGTGAATAGAAAAATGGAACATTTCCGGCCTTTTTTCTCCCTGGTTCTCCTGCTCCCCTGGTCTTTTTCCTCTTCTCTTGTTCATTTTCAATGACATGAACGACGTTCGTAAGAGGATTGGTAGGAAAAAATCCATCAGAAAAGTTCCGCACCGAACATTGTAATCAATTTGCCATTGCAACAGTTCACTGCAGGTTAGGTGTTGGTTGTGCATCTACTTAGTGTGCGATACCTTTGCTGCGATACAATATTTGCAGTTTTGTAATCCAAAATCAGTCTCCAAATATGTCTGGGATTTGTTTGCCCTTATATTGAGCATTCCTTTGGGCATTTTTGATTCATTCACTTTTTTTGTTAAAAGGTTAGACAAACAGCGTGCACAAAATCACTCCCAACCACTTCAACCTTTTGGCTATATTCTTGATTTTGTTCCATTTTCCCCGTTGTGGGATAGTCTGAAAACTGTTGGGTATTTTTGCCTTCCATGGTCAAAGGCATGATGGCATTTCTCTTTGTGGAGAGGGCGGACATATCTACTATATAGTAACTTCGTCGTGCTTTTGCTGTCTAAGTTGTCTCCTGGTAATGCTACTTTTTCGTAGCTCCTGCCACACAACTAGCACTTCTCATTCATATCATAAATTCTCCAATAATAGACTGCTTGCCTTGCAAGTTTCTCATTGAGACGCTTACTATGCCCAAAAAGAGAGAACAACTCCGATGGCGATGACTCAAGGCCAAGAAGATTGCCCATAATCTTCCATCTCGCGAACCAACCAACCAACCAACCAACCAACCAACCAGCTCAGCGTCCATGCGGGAAAAGGGACTGAGTTGTCCTCAAGTCTTTCTGTTTGCAGATGGGGCTTGTCTTTTGATTGGACTTACACCTGGATCGTCAAGGTCGAGCCCAAAATGGTCCCTTTTTGCCACTTTGATCATCAATGCCTAGCCAACAAGAGACAATGGACCGTTTGGACATCTCCATCATATTCTCATCAATAATCCAATCAGGAGTAATCCTGGATTTGTAGAGACCAACACGGACCTTCTCGTGGTCTTTACGGCCACCCTAAAGCCCATCAGTCTTTGATGTTTTCCTTTCCATTTTGCATTGGTGCCATTTCTCAGATTGGGCGTGGATCTGTTCCATGAGGGAATGTAACGATGGCTCTTCGGGTCTGTCTTTACCCGTCAAGTGAACAAGAAGTACCCTGTGTCTCTAACGCGAGCTACCCTATTTGCCTTGTCATCCATTTGAAAAAAAGCCCATTAGAGCAGTTTAGGGAGCACTTCATTAAGCTCGAAGGGCTCGGTCCTTGTTTTACAACTGTCAGACATGACAATCACCTTCTCCTGTAGTATTTCTAATGACGATCTGGCTCGCTCTTAATTTGCCACGAGTAATGAGCAGCCAGCACCACTACCCATGGACCGATCCAAATGAGAGGAGGCCTTAAAGAAATACAGGCCAATTTCTCAGTGACTTCCAATGAGCTCCCATGTTCCAGGCAAGCCTAACATTCAGTCTGATCTACTCGAAAGATTGGTGAAATAGGCCGCTTCCCCATCTCGACTCCCACTCGTCTTCATCCTCGGCCAGATCTATCAGAATTGAAAACGAAGACCATTTCCACAAAGCTGGTCTGAGTGGCGGCCTCGGGCCACGTTAATGGCACCATCGAAATCGAGGATACAAGTTGGCTAGCGAGGAATGGATATTCATTCCGCTCGAGATGGACAACTGCACTAGTCGAGTCTTTTAAGGTAGGCATCATTGTCCTGGAGATGGATAAGAGTGAATTCCTGGCACGTCCAGTGTGAAAGGCCAAAAGAGGGCAACACTGGCATTTAAAGAGCGTAGATCCTCGCAATCCAGAGTTCTACGCTCCTAGGCTTGCAAGGCTAACAAGTGTAGTGCATAATGTGCATCAGACCTGTGTCCATCACTTTTGAGGTGTAATTAATCACAATGAAATTGAATCAAAATGTACTCAAGTCCAATCACAATTATTTTGGATGGTAGAGAACTTTGAACTTTGTGGAAAACTCAACAAGATTTCATCCATTTCATTTTTTTTTGTTTCATTCCGGAGAAGAATATTGGAAATTGGGATAGGTATCAAGGGTTGAATATCGCAAAAGCGGCTACACTCTGTGAATGAATTGTTTATGAGTGAAGGTCAAATTTCATTTTCTTGCTCTTGACAGGTATTTTAGAGGATCCATTAAGCGATTTTTGTAATATGTTTCTGAAAGTGGATTTTTGTCAATCTGGGGCTCATATTTTTGGCGATTTAAGAGGCCCGCTGATCATAATGAAAGAAACCCCTTTTCCTGAATGCTTTCGAATATTCTGGTAAATATCATACTAACATAATGTATCAGTATTTGATTTCGACATATAAGCTGATCTAACAAAAAGTTCTTGGAAGCACATGTAATGCCTGAAATCAAGACACAGTACGATCAAACGTACCAATTAAAAATTCAATCTTACCTACATGATCAAAAATCAAGGGTATAATGGTAGTTTCAGAACTTCCAAGCAAAGCGAAAATTTGAAGCTCCTACTTAATTAAGGTAGAAGACAAATCATTATTGTAGAAAAATAATGGAAAGTACTCCATGAGTACATTCTAATCTGTTTCCTTACCATCAAGTACTTTGTTGATAATGAGAGCACTGGATTTTTCTTCATAACTGGCGGAACGAAGCAAAGTAGGAAAGTAAGGTTGGCCGATGACAATAACTAGGTATAAGATACTGATTTCAAAAGAGATCAAAAGTTACTATGAATTAAAGCAATTTGGGCTTGAAATATGTCGATTATATCTATAGTAAGGAAATTGATTGTAACTACTCTGAGTTCTAGCGTACTTGATAACAATAAAAAATTCTTGGGACTATGCAGTGTTTAGGATTACGTGATCGCAATTACATGACACCGGTCTTATTGGCGTAGTCTCGATACTAAACCCAGAGCATCAGAGCCAACCAGCCATAAGTAACAGGGCCCTTCTTTTATCCAAGGTCAAAGAAATTGTCTGAATACCTTACAATATTTAATAGCTGGGATTTGGTATAGTAAGGGGAATATTCATGCATATATTTGTGGTTTCATTGCGTGAAACATGCTGCCATGCCAGCATCCACACAGGCTTTTATGTGAGACCATAGATCTTCAAAAACCATAAAGCTTATTTTTTATGAGGGGTCCAAGGGTAACGAATCCATAATGTGAGGTCACGTCGAGCAACAACAACCCCTATTAGCTACTAAAAGTAGTAACGATAAGTGTCTCCCGGAAAACAAATTTTCTCTAGAACCCGGAAAGTCATTCGAGTTTTAATCCACCTCCGGACGTTTTCGTCAACCTGAACTATTTCCCCTTCAATTGTTGGCCATGGGCCAACTTGTTGCACCTCAACCTCTGAATTAAGGACTGTCCTTCTCTTATGCACAATGCCAAATAGCCAAAGTAGGATGAATCAGAGGTGGATATTTTGATGGTCTACATAAAAAGGGCAGAATTGAATAGATGCCAATGCTTGTCGAGTTTGCGATAAGGGCTGTAGGAGTGAAAGTAGATAGTCGGTAATCAAGTTATCCGAGGTCTCTATCTCTCTCTTCACGTAAAGGCTTAACGAAGCCAGTTGTTACACCCCGATCTTGCCATTATGTTAGAACTTTCACGAAGTTAAAAGTGATGATTTAGTCTTGTAACATATGTATAAAATGTTTCCATCAGCTTTCTTTGGTTAGGATTTCTGAAGATGCTAAGGTATTACTGTACTACGGTCGAACAAAAAGACTCATAATTCCAAAAACTCTCCCCACCACTACTCCAACTTCAATCCTCAAACCGAATTCAATTTCGGGCTTCCATCCTAGTGTAAAACCGCCCTTACTTTAGCCACGCCTGTTTGGCTGAAATTTTGTCTAAGCTTGCTAACATGTACGTATATGGTCCTATGATGATCTAATCAATTAGATTAATGATTCTAGCTTGTCTTTTACTGGTCATCTCTCCACTTTCTATCATCTAGATTATTCATATGATATTTTAAATCAATGAGTAGGATTAGAAAAGTCTTTTCGGCCATTGCACTCTGGCCAATCAAATTGGGATTTCTTTGGCCAATTCAAGAACAAATGATCACCGTCAATGTAAGATTATACTCGTCCTGCTCTGCAGACCATTTCATTTGATGTTTCAGACCAAATTTTCGTTATGAAACAGTTTGAAAATGGTCTCAATAGGAGAAAGATAATTTTCTTACCCCATGGAATCGTGATAACAGTATGATAAACAAGCACAATTTCAACCAAACAGCAATGGCTGCCTGGTATTTTGCCCAAACAGCGAACGGGGAATTTAGTGATTTCGTCAAATTTGCAGTGATGTTTTATCTATTATCTCTTAGCCTCAAGACTTATTATATACAAAGTACGCTACAACCCAGGATTTTTTGGGTTAGGTTAGTGTTTACGGTGCCTCATTAGATGTGGATAATTCAATTCATCCATTTTTTTTATTTTCGCTGCATAATCAAAGATGGAACAATGAACATGCAGGATATGAAGCTTGCAATTGACTTTCATGATCGAAGAGACTTAGACGCCACCTCAACAAAATTGTTTTCAAATATCTTTTTGAAAAGTTAATACCACATTAAATTGTGCCATTTTGCGGTAAAAAGACTTCTTTTTAGTTTCTAGAAGTACTCTGTACCATCGATCACCCAAATCAAATCCTGTTCAGAGAACAATCCTTATCAATCACATTCAGAAAGTCCTTCCACCCACGTCAATTCGTTGTTGACATTGAATCAGGAACACAAGCAGGACTTGACCCTCAAGCTTTGACCTTAATTATGACACGTGTATGATAATCCATATGCCAAGAGGACGAACATGAAGAACAACTGATGTTAATGGAGTAAACCCAAAAAGACAGAAGGTTTTTCTCCTAAGCAAGACCTGCTATTACAGACATGCATCCTACATGTACTATATACATAATGTTTGTAGCCGAAAGAAATCATTGCATTGGGACAAACGGCACTTTCAACATCGCACATCGTATATCCATTATATGCAGGTGTATGACTACAATTCATAACCCTCTGAGATCGGTTATATTTAGGTACACTTGTGTGGTTTGTACCAAATTTGAAACCAGCCACTAACCGGAAACAATTGTTTTTTTTCGCCCAAGATTAATAAGTAGCAGTGTCTTTGGGCTTCTACTGCTGGCCATGGGCTAGAATCTATTTCCTTCTCAAGGGAGCAATCAATATCCCCCATGTTTTATTATGCAAGGATAATGTACTCTCAAGGATATTTCGAACGGGTTGTTGCCCTGTCTCCATCGTGTTTCTTCAGCGAATCTTAAATAGGGTTCCCCTCTCATGAATAATGGATAGCAAACCCCGTTGATTTATGAACCGAGGCCTTATTAAATTGTCAATTCATATATCGACAACGTCATCTTCGCACCCCTCTCTACTCGCAAGTGGAACGTCTTTCCCCCTCCTCGTCCCCGAAGTTTTTCCCTTTTCAACGGCTTCTTGTGTACCTCTATGCCCAATGTTCCAGAGGCTCAAGTGGAACAACTCCTTTCAACGGCTTTCCATCCATGACATCACGTTAAACGGGCCAGCCAGCGTGAAAAAGCAGTGCACAAGATTTCAATCCATCACTAAGCTGACTTGAACCCAATTCTGAGAGCATTCGAACCGATTCCCAAGCATGAAGAATTTGCAGAATGTCGTCGACTCGATATTGTCGCATTCTATTTGATCCTCCCAGAAGGCCAGTAGTGCCCAAAGGAGGAAGGGGGAAGTAGGTGGAAGTAGAAGGAGGGAGGTCATTCTGGTTGGTCATACCTCGTCTCCGATAAATGACCGCACAAAGAGCATGGATTGCTCCAGAGCATACGATGGATTGGAGCATGTATCCAGGATCAAAGCTCCCAACGAGATATCCGGTAGAAGGTGTCGGTCTTTGTTGATTTGGTCCAAAGCATACAGCATGGCTTCCATGCGCTGAAAGTGGAAACGAATCCGAGAATTAGTAAAGCTTTAGCCTCAGCTCAAATACTCAGCTAGATATATCAAATTTCCAAATGATGACGACCCTGCGAATCATGAAGCTTATAGGCTAGAATTGGGGCATGTTGATAAGGCCTAATTTGAGCTTTGATGGATGCCTTTCAACGTGTCTGGGGTAAAAATATTTCTAGGTCTGATTGTCTGTCTGCGTGTCTGCTTCTCTCACCTTGTTATCAAAACCTACAAACATGAAAAGACACTGTGGTGTTTGGATAGTGCCTGTCGTATGCATGTTCCCATCCTTCACACTCATTATTCACTCACTCACTCACTCACTCACTCGCTCGCTCGCTCACTCACGCGTGTGTGGCTCATTCACACAGACAAAACAAGAGGAACACCACCGAAAACCAGTCAAGCTATTTACTCTCGAGGTAATCGCATGTTCCAATGGTCTCGAAAACCTGAGGAAATGTGTTTCCAGCAGATGTGGAATGGAACACAATGGTCCTCGAAAGGGAAAGATAAATGCTCCCCCACAAGATCAATTGAGGAAAGTCATCAATTTGTAAATTTACGAGTCGCAATAGCCGATGCGGTCTTGTTAGCGGGCAATTTCGGAGGCCATTGGCTCATTTGGACAGCCATAAATCCTGGTCCAAGTCTTGTCCTTCCTCATCTTCAAAAGCTGAAAAAAACCCAAGCAAGGTGAGAGGATAACAATGTACTCGTACCACAGTACTGCTCGCAATACCCGGAACAAGGAACAAGGAACACGTGTAAGAAGCAGGAAGTTCGGAAGTTCCTGGGAACAAGTGCACTTAATACCATTATGACAAATCTTGCCAGCCCAAACCTTAGTGCGTAAGGACGTTCATACAGTGTGCAGTTCTCTCAGTTCTGCCCGTGCCCGATGCCTTGGAAGCATTCGTACTATTTGGTAACGAGAAATAGTGTCGCCTTTCCGGCGGGCCGTTCCGTTTGGCCCAGACACACTCTGTCCTTGACATATGACAAATGAGTTCCTTTTTTGGGGCAATCAAGTAAGTTCCCGTTCTTTTTTTCGGGACCACTCCCGTTCCGTTGCTACAATTTTATCACTATTAGCAGCCACTTAGTAGGTTTCCAGACAAATCTCAGCAAACCAATGGAGAGTCGGGAACCTCTCCAAGGAGTGGCACACTTTCAAATGTCATTTTCAAGACCTACTAAGAAGAGAAGTGGAACAGAGTGGTGAATACATTAGGAACGTCCGTCCGATGGCATTTCGGTACAATCCAAGAATTATGGCTGTGCATTACAGATTCCAGTAGTCCCGGCCCAAGGGACTGTCTATGGCCAGGACGCGACTACTTGGAGTCCATTGGTAAATGATCAATTCGATCGAGAGAGGCTTAACTTTTGAAAGGTGGCTTAAATATTTTTTCGAGGTTGAACCTTTTGGAAAGACTGGGGAGAGTCCATCTTGATCCAATTATCATAAATTACGTAAGATCCCTAGGATGAACAACCAATCACTTTTGGAAGACAGCCCATGTGTCTTAAGTGGATTATCGGAAAAGTGAGCCCTATGAGATTCCGAGTGAAATCCCATCAGCCCAGGAAAATTGTCTTCCGGCCTTTAAAGGCCAAAGGTTCACATCAACCCGGTCAGGATTCAGTGGACCATGAAAATAGGTATTGTGTAGAATTATCGCTGCTTAACTAGAAGATGAGACTTTTCCTCATTCGCTGTCATCCTCATGCAATTCATCAATCCAACCCGCATGGTGATCCAATTCATCCTGGTGTACTGCGGGATGGATCGACGCGTACGTGTAGAAAAAGCTGGAAAGTTCAGCACAGGGCTTTTGCTCCCCGTTGCCAAATCTTTGTCAGACATCCATCTATCCCTGTTTTCGGTGATGGACAGGTGAGCGAGATCGCTTGCTTGCTTGCTTGCTTGCCCGCACCCAGCCAGCTGGTTTTTTCCCCTCCTTGTTCCAAAGATTGGACCAAATATTTGCACTCCGCTTACAGGATTATTGATGAAGTGAGTAATCAAGCTTGTTGAGTTGATACACCCATCCTTGAAAGATGCTACTGGTAAGTGATTCTGACTCGCAATTGGTGCGAAATCAATGACGAAGAAGACAATGGTCCCATGGGGGCTTCGACAGCACACACAGAATTTAAAGTTTTCTTCGGCCTTGCAAACGTTTCCAAACCGCATCCGGATGTGCCTCTAAAGATTCCAAGTTGGCTTCGTCTAGAAACTTCAGAGTCAGATGGTCAACGAGATTGAAACAAAGAAAGTCAGACACCACAATGACCAGAAACTCTAAGGATTACGTTTACACTACATGCCATTCTCAGTTTGCGGTTCTGTGAGATATCCGGAACAGAATGTGGCGATGTCATTCATATAAAAATACAATAAAAAGGAACAGAAAGCCATGATTTCATTGATTGCACGTGGAGTGTAGCCAAGAGGTAAATTCATGAAAGCAAAGCATCGATAGAGTGAATTATTGCTAGTAATGGGAATGAAAACAATCGTTCCATGGTTTCAGATGTGCACAATTGGAACACAATAGGGCAACCCATTCAATGTGCTTGGGAATGTTCCTTTTTTCAAGTGGTTCGTTTATAGGTTAAAGCACGCCAATGTTCGTTTCCATCATTGCGTTGGCCAAACTGAATTCTACAGTGCAGTTGGGAGTTTTGTAGCTGGGTTCCAAGTGGATCACAGCCATTTTTAGTTGAATCCGCAAAATCACAACGTCGCCGATTTCATTGCAAATGAAAGTTTCAAACTGCCAATCATAACTTCGCTCCATTGCGCTGCATGACCTTTTTCGAGCGGATCCTTGGAATATGTTCAGCATGCGAATAGTTTTGAATATCAAATTGAATTGCACCAAAACCTTCCTTCAGAGCCTTTAAGTGAGAGGCGTAAAATACCTGCAAAAAATACCGATAAGCAGGCTAGTGATTATAATAGGTTCCAAGCCTGAAGAGCCTCTTTGGTATGCGAGTAATGAAGCCCCCTTGGAAATCAGGATCTTATTGGCTCTTGATCTCAACAGACAGCATACCGTGGGGAATGTGCATGTGTTGCAAATATGATAATACCAGTCAAGAGGGAACACGAAATCCGATAGCATTGGAAAACCATAAAAGGACTTGAATAGCAAACCCAGTCTGGAAAAAGTACCCTGGATCGGCAGCATCAGAACCGTTTAGGGAAGCTTCTATTTCTTTGCTGGAGCAAATGTCCGGAAAATGCAGCTCACCAAGAAGTATGTATTTAAACGCTTCGTTGTACTAACAGAGACTTTACTTTTGCCTCCATTTAGCTATTGCAAAATTTTGAAAACAAGATAAGCTGTGACAACGAATAATTATAAGTACGCCTTGGCAGCATTGGCACAATGACGGATAAAAAGGCACTTGATTACAATAATAATTGCGTGTTCAAAAAGTGCAATTGATTACAATCACGGACATGCATAGGCCTTTTAAAAACGCCGCATTCCTTCTTTTAGCGTTGTGAGCCAATTATTTATTTACTTTTATGCCAAACCAAGTGAAGCACGTGACTCCAAAACTCATTGAATTATAAGCAGGCTTCAATGGATTCGAAATAACATTACGAACGAGGCCCACAGATCAAAATGCCAATGTAGAAACAACCCAAAAATTGATAGTGCTCTGTTATTTGCCAAAGCTCCTGTCTCTCAATGGCTTCATTTACTGTTGAAAACTTGAGTATAAGAGTATTTTTCAAAATCGTCTTTGAACAACATTAGTTGATCATGACATTTTTTCAAGACTCCATTCTCTTTAGAATTCGTCACTAGATTGTCTGAGAGGTAGAATCGTCTTTGAGGCTTGTAAATTATAAAACGGGGGAATGTGAAAAAACACAAGCTTATAAAAAAACCAAGTTTAGGCAGAACCACGCCATGTTATTTCCTCACGCCCTGAAATCAACGGGTGCTTTTTGCCAAAACCCATCCACATTTATGGGAATGCCTTTCTTGACTTTATATTTGAAAGTAAGAAATATTATTTGAAAGATAAAGATAAAAGACATCAGGAGTTTACGGTCACAATGCATGTCCAAACGATGCACTTCATTAATTTAAATGTAATTTTAAAAAAAACACACCAATCTTTCTGCATCTTGTGAACATTTTGATGCGCCCATTCGGAGCGAAGTAAGGTAGTTTTTAAAACGTCTCTTATTTCATATATTTTTTAAGTCGTATATGTACCCTTTCATAGGGCTTGTAAAACTAAGAAAGGACTTATTGAAAATCAGCTTTGAGAGCTTTCACGTTGATCTGGCAACTCCTCAGCCAACACATTTCGGTCAGCCCTAGTTCTAGTTCGTGAAACACTGTCCAAAAACGTAGACCCTAATCGCGCGAGCTTTTGTTGTTCCTTCACATTAGGGCCATTTCTTCATTTGAGAGCATCCACCTCATTCACCGATCCTTCCCCCCCCCGGCCCCGTCATTCAGATTCCAGTGGGAGTTGCTTCCAATTATGGTCCGAAAGTGAAAGGTATCTCCTCTCGAATCGACTATCGTATGGCGTACTCCACTATGAGGTGTATCTAAAGTATAGAGTCACTACTCATCGCGGTATTTGGCTGAACGGGACGGACCATCATTACGGACCAAGGCTGCTGGTCACCCAGTTCATACTGTATATATTGTAACGTTCATCTTATCCCTTTCCCATCTCACATGAAGAGGCAATTACTCATTCAGGATATTAGGATCACTTATGTGTGCCTCCTACGTCTTATCTACTTAGTTGGGAGAGAGTGGGGCTCTGAAATCAGGCATATCCACATTTATTGGAGAGCAATATTCGCCGGATGGGACGGACTGCATATATGTACGTATTGTACATGTAGGAATAGACACGGAAATCGATCTCAAGACAATCAAACTTTGTTCTCATATGTTTTATGTATGGATGAAGCTGCTTGAAGTTTGGACCCACCAAACCTGGACCATAGGAAGGAATGCCACATCGGATGTACGGTACAGCAGCTCATATGTTTTATGTATGGATGAAGCTGCTTGAAGTTTGGACCCACCAAACCTGGACCATAGGAAGGAATGCCACATTTGAGGTCCGTCCAAGTGAGAGTTGGGGTTAGAATCTTTCTTACAAAAAGTGTTATTAAGAGTCGCCACAGGGATTCAAACCTTATGGCTTATGTTTTTTTCATGATTTCTTTCTTTTTATCGGGTTTTTATACCGATACAGGGGAATGAGTTCCACATAAGTCATATAATTGATGAAAATATTTGGTCACATGATGTGTTCGAATTTGCACGAAAGGCTGGTGTGGGATTGTTGAAAAAAAAACCGATCCAAATGTCGCTTAAAACTTAACAATGGATCATCTAGTAAATACAATCGTCGGAGTGAGCATGGTAGCATATGAAAGAGGGTTGGTGCTCGGTTTAGCACAAAAGAGGATTTTAAGGTCTTCACCAGCTTTTATCTGATTGATAAGTGAATTGAATTAATGGTTTAATAGCTCCCTTCTCGGGGGTTCCTAAAGGAGTTTTTGCCAGATCATTGAGACACCGCTCGGTTTATCAAGATGGTTGTAATGATCGTTTGTCTTCATCCTCTTGGAGGTATCTCGAGGTAGAACCTACACCATCAGCAAACTATGATATACAACGGAGGTCATTATTATTCTCACGCTTCTAGAGATATGCATCTTGGCCGAAGGCAAAAGTTTCGCGTCAATCAATATGGCCAAATTTGGGCCCGAAACCTGGCTCAACGCAAGAGAAATGGTCAAAGGTATATAAATATATAGCAATGAGTACATAGCAGACGCTGGGTCAGCAACACAAGCTTTTGTCGATAAAAACTTTGAAGCAAACAGCTCTATAGGTACGTAGATGTTTTAAAAGCGACTCGGCCGTAACTCCTATGATCTAGGGTTACCATATTATATAAAAAAAACATTTGAACAAGGACCAAGAGTTGGTCTAATTTGACGGGAAACCCGTCCGCACTCAATATTTCTAAAAACCCTTATCTATCCCCGTTTCAATGGATCTTAGATGTAGTTATTGTACATTGAACAAAGAAAGTAACTGACCACTCCGGACTTTTTTCCGTACCTTATTTGACCCTCACTCATAGCTCTCTCTATTTACATTGGCCTTTGTCGATTTTGGCTCCAGCCAAAGAGATAAGCTGGAAATGAATGGGAAATATGTTTTCGCCTTGGCTGGAAATGGCTCCTTCGTGATGCGATTTGTCCTCATCAGTGAGGGAACGTAAACAAGCTCCTCGGGATTTTGCATTCCATCCCCAAAATGCCGAGGATTTGAAGAGGTTCGGTCGACATGGTCGTCAATGACGCATAGAACACTCTGAAGGAGGAAAGGTCTTCTTCATTCAGATTTGCGCGTGCGAAGCGTGTCGTCGGCAAGGCCGATGGATGGATGGATAGATGGATGGATGGGTGGGTGGGTGGATGGG